>NC_041404.2:33936968-34089468 GCF_900747795.2 Erpetoichthys calabaricus | reverse complement strand
AAGAATTATGCACAGGAGAACTTCCACAGACACATGGAGAATGTTCAAACTCCCCAGAGATATCAGAACTGGAATCTGAATCCAGGGCACTGGACATGTGTCACAACTGTGCCACCATTCAAACCAGGTGGTCTTTAGCCATAATTAAATTATAAATATTTAAGATATTAATATATATTTCCCACCATTCAAATGAACAAGCACAATGAACTGAATGGTCTGTTTCAATTTCCCAAATTTCTTATGTTCTTGAAATGTACAGATAAATTATGAGTGAGGTTTGAGTTTTCGCTTCAGTTTCAAGCCAAAAGTACCATTAAAGGTTTTTCTGTTTTAGTGTTAAGAACTGTTAAAGATTTTAGCAGAAACTAAAAAAGTCATTTTCAGTGGCTCAGTTAAGTCTAAATCAGAGATGAACGATTTTGTTCCTAGTTGGCTGCAGTGCCTGCAGGTTTTTTTATTTACTTCCAAACTCTTAATCAGTGGCAGTGTGACTTTTCCTCTTTTATGGAATATTAGCACTGATCCGTATTGATTTCTAACATTTTATATCACAGGACTGGATTTAGCTTCTTACATTCGAGGCTGGTGACTTTTTTCTCTGTCAAAAAAAGTAAATCATGATGTCAAATAGACCCAAGTGCAAATGGCAGCATCCCCTTCTTAGGAGCAGTAATCACGTTGTCATTCTCACCTGCCACTCATCATTACAAACTGACCGCTTCTTGACTCCTAAAGGGTTCCAAGCAAGAATCAGCTGCTGCTTGAGTGGATGGATTGTAGTCATGTAATCAAAGAAAACAATAGAGACCCTTTGAGTTTGTGGAAAAATGAACTAGAAAAGACTATTTTATACTGCTGGGTAATTGTAATCTTAAAAAGAGATAAGGAAAAAAAAACAAGTAATGTATGCAATGAGTTCAAAATCAGACTTGAAATACAATAGATCACTGTACTGTTGTCATATTTAAATATTCAGAATTTTGCAGGTTCTTTACATATATTTCTTTGGAAGAAATAGTATCTCAATACTTGTAATTTTAGTCTAGTTTCTCAGGAGATGTTCAATTTACAGTAAATGTTAGCTACAGCACTACCCCCAGAGGAAAGAAAGAAAGGGCTTTGTGTCTTCAACAAAATCAAAGGCCTTCATGTTCAGATGCTTCTCTACGCATGCAGCCCCCTTTTATAGCTCCTGATGCATGCGACTGGCAACAAATATTACTGTGTCAAATAAGGTTTTGCTCAGAAAAAAAAACTTAGAGATAGAAAAACTTAGACACAAACACGATAACACATTTCACAAATTAAAAATAAAAATTAGTAACATTAAACCACCAAACAACACTGCACAAATATCAAACATATTTCAAATTTTAAGAAGGATCACCTAGGCCAGTCTATACAGAACAGCAAAAATGTATGTTTACAGAGTTTATTAAAAATATTCACATTTTATAGCTATGCAAAATTAGATCACGGGGGGTGGGGGTGGGGGGTAATTTGGCTTTTTTGACACTGATCAGCAGAAAAAGACTTCAATGTGAAAGTGAAACAGATGTCTGCAAAGTGGGCTAAATTAATTACAAATATAAAAACACAAAATAATTGATGTCATAAATATTTACCCCCATTAATATGACACACCAAAATCATCACTGGAGCAGCCAAGTAGTTTTAGAAGTGTGAGAAGAAAAGGGTAAGGGTGTCCCCACCAAGATCACTGTTTAGTAGTGACACTGTTAATATAGAATAAACAGAAGAGAAAATGTTCACTTATTTGTAACGGTCATTTAAAGGTGCTTCTGCAGGCAATCGGCGTCAGCATTTGCGATCTGTGGTATGAATTCTGACTTCTGGGTCCGTCACTTCCTTTGTAGCAGGTTGAATGGAAAGGACAGGATTTCCTAGGCAACTCAGATGCGATGTCATTTGTCTTCAGTGGGCTTCTCCTCCACTCTAAAGCTGAAAGAGGAAGTGAGGTTAGTAGGTTTGTCTCACTGTCATCTGTCCTCCAGTTTACCACGTGGTCTGAGACTTCCACACGATCCCGTAGCGTTCATGCCACCTGTCTGTCATCCAGGGGTTTTATTTGATTGTAGTCCTAAATACTCTGGCATCGGGAAGGTCCCACTTATGGTGAGTCCATATCATGATATGCCACCTCGGTCAAAAGATGATTGAAAAGCACAAGTTGGGGATGGAGACAAGAAAATATCCAAGTTACTGAAAATGCTTGAAGTCCAGTTAAATCAGATATTAGATAAACAGAGCATGGCATAACTGTAAATCTGCCTAGAGCAGGCTGTCTACAAAAATGTAACAAGAAGAAGACTAGTTAGGAAGGCCACCAAGAGACCTCTGACAACTCTGAAGGAGAGACACACTACGATGATAGAGACTGGAGAGGTTATGCAGACAACAACTGTGCCCAGGTGCTTCACAAATCACAAATTTATGGGAGGGTAGCAAAAAGAATAAAATGCACTTGATATCTCAGCTAGAGTTGAAAGAAAGCACAAGGGAGAACTCTGTAGTCAGCTGGAGGAAGGTTCTATTGTCCCATGAGACCAAAATTGAACTTGTTGGCCATCCGACTGAACACTGTGAACACTGTACATTATCAAAAACACAGCATCTGCGTTATGAAGCATGATGGTGGCATGCCCTGGAAGGTTTGTGAGGGGAAAATGAATGTGGCAAAATACAGGGACATCCTGAAGGAAAACCTGATCCAAACACCGCCATCTATCTTTTAAGGAACCAATGGTCCATTATATAATAATTATTTATTTAATTTATTTATAAAGCACTTTAAAAACAACCTCAAGGCTGACCAAAGTGCTGTACAAAGAAAAACAACACATAAACACATAAGAACTGAAGAGATTCTTAATAGAAAGTATAAAAAGTATACAAATAGCCAACATATTATACAGGGTTAAAAGCCAGAGAGTAAAAATGCGTTTTTAAATAGGATTTAAAGGCAGCTAGCGAAGGAGCCTGCCTAACGTGCAACGGCAAATCGTTCCAGAGTTTTGGGGCTGCAACTGAAAAAGCTCGATCACCTCGGAGTTTGCATCGTGCCTTGGGAACGCGTAAAAGCATCTGGTCTGCTGACCTGAGAGAATGAGACGGTACGTAAGGGTGCAGCAGTTCCGACAAATAAAGAGGCGCACACCCATTAAAAGATTTAAAAACAAATACAAGGATCTTAAAATGGATTCGAAAACGAATTGGAAGCCAGTGGAGGGAAGCCAAAATCGTGGTAACATGCTCATGCTTTCTTGTGCCAGTTAAAAATCGAGCAGCAGCGTTTTGCACCAGCTGTAGGCGAGCCATGGAGGCCTGGCTAATTCCAAAAAAGAAGCGCATTGCAGTAATCTAGACGAGATGTTATAAAAGCATGTATCACTGTTTCAAGGTTGTGCTTAGACAACACAGGCTTGATTTTTGACTGCCATCTCAGCGGGAAAAAGCAAGATTTTACCACTGTGTTCACATGGCTATCAAGTTTTAAAGTGGAATCCATTTTTACACCTAAATTTGTGATCATGGATTTCTCAAATTGAGCCACAGTGGAAAGGTCGATGCAGGGGGTCCCACTGGTGCTATTGGGCCTAAATAGAATGACTTCTGTTTTGTTCTCATTAAAATTTAGAAAATTTAATGCTACTGCGGTGGGTTGGCACCCTGCCCGGGATTGGTTCCTGCCTTGTGCCCTGTGTTGGCTGGGATTGGCTCCAGCAGACCCCCCGTGACCCTGTGTTCGGATTCAGTGGGTTGGAAAATGGATGGATGGATGAAATGTAATGCTATCCAACTCCTTATGTCAATAAGGCAATCAAGCAGGGGCTGGACAGAACATGGACCTTGGCGCTTCAGAGGGAAATACGCCTGACAGTCATCTGCATAAAGATGAAAGGAAATACAGTGTTTCCGAAAAACAGCACAGAGTGGCAGCAGGTACAAGGAAAACAGAAGAGGTCCCAGGATGGAGCCCTGTTGTACCAGGGGAGGGCAACAGAGGTGGAAGTAAAATCATCAATACTGACACAAAAACTTCTATCTGAAAGATAGGACCTAAACCATTGGAGAGCTAAACCTGTGATGCCCACCCACTGCTCCAGCCTAGAGATGAGGATCTCATGGTCTATCGTGTCAAATGCAGCTGTTAAATCCAAAAGCATAAGTAGTACACAGTCACCAGAGTCCACTGTCAAAAGATTATTATCAAAAGATTAATTATTACTATTAGTAGTAGTAGTATTAGTATTATTTATTTATTTAGCAGACACCTTTATATGGGACAATTTACAAAACAAATTATGAAATATATTATAGATTATAGGGCAGCACGGTGGCACAGTGGTAGTGAAGCTGCCTCGCAGTAAGGAGACCTGGGTTTGCTTCCCTGGTCCTCCCTGTGTGGAGTTTGCATGTTCTCCTCATGTCTGCGTGGGTTTCCTCCCACAGTCCAAAGACATGCAAGTTAGGTGCATTGGCGATCCAAAATTGTCCCTACTGTGTGTGCTTGGTGTGTGGGTGTGCCCTGTGGTGGGCTGGTGCCCTGCCTACGATTTGTTCCTGCCTTACGCCCTGTGCTGGTTGGGATTGGCTCTAGCAGATCCCTGTGACCTTGTGTTAGGATTTAGCGGGTTGGATATGATATTATATATTATATGGTCTCTATGATATACCGCTCCAAAAGGACAGCTTTTGGAAGTCTAAATCAGCTGATAAACCCAGTCATCATCATGAGGCAAAACTCATCATCATCATTCCTGATAGCAAGCCATTGGCAATATCCTCCAAAAGAGATAATGTTGCCATTGCCAGTTATGTCCTACAATAACAGCCCTCCCTTTTTATAGGCAAAATAGATGAGCAGCATACAAAAGCAATTAATATTAAGCATATGCATTTGACATTGTTACCAATATTGAAGACAGCTGTAGTGACAGAACGTGTCATTTAATTAGTTCAAGAACTTCAGATTGTGACATTGAATTGCGTAATGAAACAAGATTTTCTGTTCATTTCATTGTCCTGCCTCCTGGTGTTGCAAAATGCCAACATTAAAAATTATGTGTTGGACTAAAGATGGTTGAAAGTTGCTGTAACGTTAAGCCCACTTTCACACTCGTTCATGTTTTATAAATCTCAGCTTTTGCTTAAGAAATTCCTTATGCATGATTCCGAGCATGAGCAAGTTTTATACATGAGGCCACTGATCTCAGCCCAACTGACAATTTATGGCTGGACTTGATAAGAGCTGTTCACTCACAACCTCCGTGCAACCTGACACAACATGAGCAGTTTTGCAAAGAAGAATGGGAAAAATGGTCGAGTTCAGATGTACAAACCTCATAAAGACAAAGACTTGTACTCACAGACTCAAGGCAGTCATGGCTGCCAAAGGTGCATCTACTAAATATTGGGGAGTACTTTTGCCATCAATTATTTTGTGTTTTATACTTGTAATTAATTGTGACCACTTTGCAGGACTGACCACAAATTTTTTTTATATCAGTATCAAAAAAGGCAAATTAAACCTGCTATGATTGAATGTTGTATAATAATAAAATGTGAAAATTTCCAAGGGGGTGAGTACTTTTTATAGGGACTGTACAGACAGTGACTGGGTGCGAGATCTGAATCTCATTCACTGGATCGATGAGACAGAAATGCAAACTATCATGCCACTATGCCACCTACTCCTCCGAAAAGTGCAACTAAAATTGTATTTGGTGTTTATTTTGAAGAAATATCACTACAGTGCAAAAATTATAGTATTAATATAACAAGAGACTAACTTTTGAAAAAAAGAAAGGCCAGTGTTTTATAGCAAGCGTTGTTGTTATCCCATAAACAGATAAGGTGGGCAGTAGGAGCACAAGATGAGGGACTCTCCTAATGGTGCTATCCCTTACTTTCACCCCGGCTATTTAATAATGAGCCCAGCGGTGGGGCACATTTCTTCTGAATTATTAATTCTACCTCCAGTCTCATTGTGCTTGCCAGACCATTCAAATGTATCTTCTTCCCATCTCCTCAACACAACATGCTGTTTTATTGAGTTAAGTGTGCTTGATTTCCTCACATCTTCTAAAAGTTCTTCTGTAGGCATCCAGTGTTTCTGTACTTTCTGAGGATATAAGGGTCACAAACAGTTAATTTGCAGCCTCCTCGTGTAAATTCGTTTTGTTTTTACTCCTCAATAACAGGTCTCACCTGTGAGCTCATTTCAATTAGTTTTTTTTATTTTTTTTTACAGCGTTTTAGTAAAATGTCAGAGCCCACTGTGAAGAACTGGTTTTAACTTGCTGAGCACAATGTGAGCTTGACCTGCTGCTGTACTTTATTCTTTGAGCTTGCCACCTGCTGGACAAACTTTTGTTAAGTACAAAATCAACCAGGCTCAATGCAATATGATGCTAAAGCTCCTGACTAAAAGGTTGTGCCTCTTACAAGAGAGATCTTATTCAAATTGAACTCACAGGCAGAGTTTCCTTTTCCTTTTATTTAATTGTATCTGCCAGCCACCTGCCTTGTAGCTGTATTCTTCTGTCAATTCCATAATGCAGTTCTCTGTGAATGTTCTTTAGCACTTCCGTCCTAAATTTCAAACAGAGTGCAAATCATTTCAGCTATTTGAAGACCCTGATAAAACAGTTTATGGGCTTCAAAGAGTATTCAGACCCCTTCACCTTTTACACATTTTGTTATGTTGCAGCCTTATGCTTCAATCATTTTAATTATTTTTTTCCCAGAATGACAAAGTGAAAACAGGATTTTAGACATTTCTGCAAATTTATTAAAAATAAAAAAAAACTGAAATATCACATGGACACAAGTATTCAAACCCAACTGCTATCTCACATCAGTTTTAGCTCAGATGCACCCCATTCTGTTGCTCTTCATTGAGATGTTTGTACTGTGTGTTTGGGGTCCAATTAAATTGATTGGACAGGAGTAGTAAAGAAAGATGCCTGTCTACAGGGGGTCTTGCAGTTGACAATGTGCACCAGACCACAGACCAGTCAAGAGCTTAGAGACTGGATTGTGTCAAATCACAAATTTTTGGGGAAGGCTACCAAAACACGTCTGTAGTTTTGAAGGTTCCCAAGAGCATAGTGGCCTCAATTATTCTTAAATGGAAAAGGATTGGAAACAATCACAGGCTGGAAACCTGGAGAAAATGAGCAATCCAGGGAGAAGAGCCTTAGTAAAAGAGGTGACCAAGAACCCAGTGGGGCCACAGAAAACCTGTGTGGAGTTGGGAGAAACTTCCAGAAGGACTACCATCACCACAACACTCTGCTGTTTTTGGCAGAGTGGCCAATAGAAGACATGAAAGCCCACCTGGAGTTTGCAAAAAAGACAGCTAAAAGATTCTCCGGCTATTAAAAGAAATATATTCTTTGATCTCATGAAACCAAGTTTGAATTGTTAGGCCTCGGGTCTAAGTGTCATTTCTGGAGGAATCCAAGCACTGCTCATCACCTGTGCAGTACCACTTAAATGGTGAAGCATGGTGGCGGCAGCATCATGCTGTGTGGTTGTTTTTCAGTGGCAATGACTGGGAGACTAGACAGGGTTGAGGGAAAGACTGTGGAGAAGTTTAACCTTTCAGCATGACAATGACCCTCAGCACAACACAAAGACAACACTGCAGTGGCTTAGGGTCAAGTCTGCGAACGTCCTTGAGTGGCCTAGACAGAGCCCAGAACCAACAACAACCACATTTAGTTTTATGGCACGTTTTCATACAAATGATGTAGCTCAAAGTGCTTTACAAGATGGAGACAGAAAAAAGCAAAATATAAAAATAAGATTAGGCATACTAAGTAACAAAGAATAAAGTATGGTCTGATGGCCAACAGGACAGAGAAAAACAAAAAATAAAACAAAATCTGCAGGGGTTCCAAGGCCAAGAGACCTCCAAGCCCTCACTGGGCATTCTACCTAACATAAATGATCTCAATCAGTCCTCATGGTTTTCAGGCTTCATGTGTAAGAATTAGATGATGATGGTCATGTGGTCATCTGGCCTTCAATCCATCAATGTAGTGAGTGTACGGTGCCTTGGTCAAGGGGTGGTGGCGCCCATCGCCACCAAAAGCCAGAAAAAGAACAGCAGAGAAAGTAGGGGTTAGGATGGATTGCAGAGCCATGATAAAAATGATACTTAAATGCATATACGGAATATAGGGGCTACACTAAAATGAAGCTATGAGAAAGCCATGTTCAACTAATAGGTTTTTAGCAGTTTTTTAAAGTGCTCAACTGTATTAGCCTAGGGCAGCACGTTGGCGCAGTGGTAGCGCTGCTGCCTCGCAGTTAGGAGACCTGGGTTCGCTTCCTGGGTCCTCCCTGCGTGGAGTTTGCATGTTCTCCCCGTGTCTGCGTGGGTTTCCTCCTGGCGCTCCGGTTTCCTCCCACAGTCCAAAGACATGCAGGTTAGGTGGATTGGCGATTCTAAATTGGCCCTAGTGTGTGCTTGGTGTGTGGGTGTGTTTGTGTGAGTCCTGCGGTGGGTTGGCACCCTGCCCAGGATTGGTTCCTGCCTTGTGCCCTGTGTTGGCTGGGATTGGCTCCAGCAGACCCCCGTGACCCTGTGTTCAGATTCAGCGGGTTGGAAAATGGATGGATGGATGGATGTATTAGCCTGGTGAATTTCTATCAGTAAGCCATTCCAGATTTTAGGTACATAACAGCAGAAGGCCTCACCACTTCTTTTAAGTTTAGCTCATGGAATAATAAGCAGACACTCATTTGAAGGTCTAAGGTTACGATTTGGAGTGTAAGGTGAGAGGCATTCCGAGATATAGGATGCAATGAGATTATTTAAGGCCTTGTAAACCATAAGCAGTATTTTAAAGTCAATTCTAAATGGCACAGGTAACCACTGGAAAGATGTGCTCAGATTTTCTTTTCCTAGTTAAGGTTCTGGCTTATGCATTCTGCACTCATTGTAAGCGACTGATGTCTTTTTTTGGGTGGTCCTGAGAGGACTGCGTTGCAGTAATCTAGTTTACTAAATAGAAAAGTGTGAACTAATTTTTCAACATCTTGCAGAGTTATAAGGGATCTAACTTTTGCTATATTTCTTAAGTGAAAAAATGCTGTCCTGGTAATCTGATTAATATGTGATTTAAAATTTAGTCAGAGTCAATAATTGCCCTTTAAATTCTTTCCCTCTGTCTTGACTTTTAAGCCTAATGGATCAAGTTTATTTCTAATATCCTCATTATATCTATTTTTGCCAATCACTAAGATTTCTGTTTTCTCCTTATTTAGTTTGACAAAATTACTACTCATCCACTCAGGAACACAAGTAAGATATTGGGTCAGTGAACAAAGAGAACCGAGGTCATCAGGCGCTATTGATAAATACAGTTGTGTGTCGTCAGTATAGCTGTGGTAGCTCACATTATGCTTTGACACCCAAATTCACAGAGCGTGTGAGGATCTGCACTGAAGACTGGCAGAAAATCTGCAATTGTGAAGCTTCTTGTGACAAACTCAAGAAGACTCCAGGCTGGAATCACTGGCAAAGGTGCTGAGGAAATGCCCTGAATACTTGTGTCAGTGTGATATTACAGTTTTTTAGTTTTAATAAATTTGCAGATATTTCTATTATTTTGTTTTGTCATTCTGGAATATTGAGTGTTGCTTGATGAGGGAAACAATTAATTCAAATGATTGTACTAACAAAATGTGAAATAAGTGAAAGGGTCTGAATACCATTTGATGATGTTCTAAATATACAAGATGGCATATGCCACATAGTGACACCTCACATGCCCCAATCCAGGGTTGGCTTCTATGTGGCACCAAATGCAGCCAGCATGGTCCCCACCCCCAAAACCCCTAACTGGATTAGGAAGTTAGAAGACAGAAGACAGATGGTCTTATAGCAGTAATGAAACACCAGAAAATATTCTGGACAGACAGCTGGTAATAAATGTAATTAATTTATCTCATTATGTTTACCACACACAGAATTTAAGAATGAACGTAATTACTTAATTTATTAAATCCTTCAGTGATTAATTGATTAATTTGTTCATGCACTAAACCAACCTTTGCCAATGCAAGGTCATTGGGGGAATATGTTACCGTGAATAAATGTGCACCTGTTTCAGTTCCAGAATGCTCCAAAGATTTGGGGTTCCAATCAGCTCATCTTATTTACATGTTTCAGGAAAGAGAAGGTTCAAGTTAATTCAGTTCATAGGAATAGTGCTTGCACATGTTTCCAGCTATAATGCAGGAGCAGAAATAATTAAACTATACATCATTTCCATACTGTACATAAGCACACAAATTAGGTAGACCACCCACTCAAGAGTAATTTAAATTCGACTAGCACAAGCAAGACATGACAGTATAAATTCATGAACATTAATATTAAAAAATGTCCAGTTGGCAGTAGAGGAGAGGAAAACCAAAAGTCAAGTCAGCATTCTTAGAGACAATAAACCTGCAGGTGCCTCTCGATTGATTGCTCTGTTGCCCCAGGCTGCCTGGCCACCCACTCCCTAACTTTGCACTTTTAAATATTATAAGCATGTGCCTGGCGGTCTAGTAAGAAGATTAAATCCTTTCATCCTAGGATTCCAAGGCTCACACAGTATGCTTGGCGTCTTTCCCATGGGGTAGGAGTAGCAGTTGGCAGTATAGCAGTTGGCACCAAGTGCCAAAACAGGATACCAAGAAGAGACAAGGAAAAGAGAAGGGCCAGTAACAGTTCATAATGGTTGCCTTGCTTGTGTTTACCTGCAAATAAATTACAAACTGGCTTAAATTATGAACGAATCAGGGGATCCTCAACTAAAGTGATGTTTTTGTCATCCTGGATTTAAAAGCTGAGACATTAGATATTCAGGCAGATCATTTCCCAGCCTGGGGGCTAAAAGCTTGGCCTCCTACTATTGTTTTATTAATTACAAATCAAAATTTCAGTGACTAAGCCCACGCGGGGGAACAAGTTTGTATACCAAGTTCCAAAAATACCTTCAAGGGTCACTTCCCTAATATAGTGCACACCTGGCAACTTAATAAAGTACCCCCAGGGGATGTTTTGAACGAAATATAGTATGTGGTCTACCCCTGTCCAAATGGGAGATCTGGGCAAAAATAAAACATAGATGAGTTCAATGGTGTAGATTTGCGTTCTGGACAAACACAAGCATGGGTACCTGGTGATCACTGGGCTGATGGCACCAAATGAAATTTGGAAATGAAACATACGTAGATACGTAGCCTGTGGAAATGGGGAATCTGCGCAAAATTTGGCAGAGTTGGGTTTAATGGTGCGGACTGACATTACAATGTGTGAATTTCCCCTTCGGATTAATAAAGTATCTATCTATCTATCTATCTATCTATCTATCTATCTATCTATCTATCTATCTATCTATCTATCTATCTATCTATCTATCTATCTATCTATCTATCTATCTATCTATCTATCTATCTATCTATCTATCTATCTATTCTACAAACAATCACACAAACACACATTCAGTTTCAAACATTGGACTGGAATCCGCAGTAGATGGACATCTTGAGATTGTAACATGCACTCAAGTATGAGAAATATAATTTAAGCTGGAGGTGCTGCTGACAGAAACTCATTTTGTGATACTATTACAGTACAAGTATTAATTATGTTTAAAAGAAATATACTTTGGTGTTATCTAATTGTTTTCTGTGGATAAAGCAGAAAGCGAATGTCGACTTACGGTGTTGCATTGTTTACAATTAAGTGTAGAGCTTAACTTGACAAAAAAAAGAAGGAAATACCAGAGTTTTGAAAATCACCATACGAAAACTTTTCTTTTCTTTTTCAGGATTAAGGTTTTCTTGTAATGTAGACTAATAATACACATAGAGGCAGCTACCAAAGAAATGTGCAATGTGCACATAATGGATACGTGAATGTGAGCATCACCAAGTAATTGTTTTAAATCATCATATGCACAGAGATGGCTCTCAGATCCACCAGCTACTCTGAGGTTGCTTCTTCTCTTGTGCTAAATATTGAAGGTTCATACCCAGACTTCCATGATCATCGTTGTGTTACCTGCAGCACCTAGAAAAGTATTCACGTCACTTGGAAGTTTTACATTTTATTATTATACTAGGAAACACACCTCTAGTCCTCAGATAAAGGTGGTTCATATAGAGCAAGCTGAACATTTCCATTTAAGCCAAAAATGTAATTTGTTTTCAGTATGAAATTATACCGTCCTACAGTGAACACATCACAGATGTAACTTTCGAACGTAGTGCTCTTCAACAAAATATTGATGTAATGATGTACAAGCAATGTTTGCATTTGGGTGGACGTTGGTTTTTGGCCTACATTTCTCCATTGTTGTTGTTCTTGCATTCTGTGTCGTACAGTGTGTCTGGTATGTCGATGAGCCATAGCATTAGCCAGCTGCCCAAGGACTCTTTATTCTTGCTACCTTTCCTTGTTGTTCATCACTCAAGAACCTCCTGTGTTTGGCTTGATGCTCAGGAAATATCACACTATCACAGTTTGATATGAGGAGAGGAGCACAAGTCAGTTTGTACACGTGTTTCTCTTTGTCACACGTATTTTGTATCCCTTGACTTGATGCTCAGCAGATTGCACTGCTTTCTTCTTCTTCTTCTTATGAGTGGCGTCAGCAATGAGTTTAATGCTCAGCATATGTCGACACTGTTTTCTTTACTGCAATGTCACTCTCTCAAGCAGTTTGCCATAAAAAGGACACAAACCCCTATAACTTAGTGGATTTTGCCACTAGCCAGATTGTTTACTTCACTATTGTGTAGCAAGTCATATACTTTCAATTAAGACCAAGATCAAGGTTCTATCCCCAGTGGTTTGCATGTAATCGCGTGACAGGCAGACACAAACTTTAACACTTTATACAGTATATATTGAAAACATTCAATTATAGTGGATTTAAATTGGCTTTTTGATATTGAAATAATTAGAAATAAAACACAACTAAATTCAAATCGGTCTTAGGCATCCATCACCACCTTGAATCTGTGGGCACAGGTCTCTTTCTGATAGCGTTACACATCTGGATGCTGCCATTTTTCCTGGCAAAACTCGAGCTGTGTCAGATAGCATATGGATTGTGAGTGAACAGCCGTTATCAAGCCCAGCCGCAAATTATCAAATAGATTGACATCTGGACTCAACCACTTCAGGATATTCACATTGTTTTTCATGTGCAGCTTTGGGTTTCTGCTTTGGGGGTGTCATCTTGCTGGAAAAAAGATCTTCTCCCAAGGTGCAGATTTCAGGCAGACTGCATCTGATTTTCCATCAGGATGTCCATGTATTTTGCTGCATTCATGTTATTCTCACAAGCCTTCCAGGGCCTGTTACAGAGGAGCATCCCCATAGCATGATGCTTCTACCGCCATGCTTCACGGTTTTGCGTGTTTTTTGATAATGTGCATTGTTTAAACTTAGTGTTTAGTTTAAAAGCTCAATTTTGGTCTCATCGGAACATAGAACCTTCTTCTAACTAACTTTAGAATCCCCCATGTACCTTCTGGCAAACTTTGCTGAGATGTCATGTATGTTGAATCTGTTTGCCACTCTTCCATAAAGGTGGGACCGGTGATGCACCTGGAGCAGATCTTTTCAGGCTCTCCAGTCTCATCCTTTGTAGCTTGTGGCTCATTCAGGGTTCTCGTCGGTTTCTTGGCGGCCTCCCTCACTAGTCTTCTTCTTGCATGATCATTTAATTTTGGTGGACGGCCTGCAGATTTCCAGCTGCTCTTTCAATTTATTAATGACTGATTAAACTGGACACCAAGGGATATTCAGTAACACAGATATTTTCTTGCATCCATTCTCTGACTTGTGCTTTTCCATCACCTTTTCATGGCGATGCTTAGAGCATACTTTTGTCTTTATTGTGAGGCCAATATACTGACTCACTACAAATTGGACCATCCAGATAAGGAACATTTAGACTATAATCAACTGAAACCCCAGACATGTGATGTCCATTAAACAAATTCTGTGACTTCTAAAACTTACTGGATGCACCAGTGATGATTTAGGTGTGTTATATTAAAGGGATGAATACAGTTATTTTGTGTTTCATATTTGTAATTAATTTAGACCAGTTTGCAGACATCTATTTTCACTTTGAAATTCAATAATGTTTTTCTGCTAATCAGTGTCAAAAACGTCAAATCTACTGTGATTTAATGTTGTATAACAATAAAATGTGAAGACTTCCGAGGGGGTAAATACTTTTTATAGGCACTGTGTTGTTTTGCAATATATCTATCTATATATATATAATCCTTTTGTGCGTCCAGGTGTCCGTGTGTGGGTGTCTTCTGATAAAGTGCGCATGCGCAGGGCACAGTGCGATGCGTGATATTACTGTCAGAGAAAGTTAGAGGCGTTTTACGGAAATACAACCCAGTATTACTGCAAGAGGAAATTAAAGGTACATAATACAGTGACGCATATTACAGCCACATACAAGCCAGTGTTACTGTCAGGAGATTAAAGGCATATTACCGACGCGCACGCCTGTATTACCGCCAGAGAAAATTAAAGGTATATTACGGACGTACAAGCCAGCGGACGTACAAGACGGTATCCTTCAATAAGGGCGTGCACAAAAAGGCGAGCCTCAAAAGGGCGACCTCAATTGGGCGCAGCGAATAAAGGCGCGCGTAAATAAAGATCTGCACCTTTGTTGCTCTTCACATATTCCAGAGCCATTTGAACTAAATTATCTACGAACGCCTTTATTCACCGCGCTCAATTGAGGTCACCCTTTTGAAGCTCGCCTTTTTGTGCGCGCCCTTATTGAATAGAGCTGTACAAGACAGTATTACTGTCACAGAAAATTAAAGACACACAATACACGGTGGCAGCCCACGAAGAACGGTCAGCTCAGCAAGTAAACATCAACAAAAGAAAGGCTGAAAGAAAGAAAAATACGACCGACAAAAAGAATGAGGTCAAAGTCCCTTGCCATTTAATATAGACTGTTCCTACTAATGTTTATGCACTACTGTTCTAGCGCCCGTTTATTGTAACGGGCTAAATGACTAGTTAATATATAAAATGTGTGTGTTCATCTACCGTTGAAAGATATTTTTCTGTAATATTTACAAACCAGTAACAGCGCAGTGCACAATAATGTGCAGTGAATACACTTGACTTGAGTATTCCTAGTTTTCATCCGCTTTCTCTGTACGTTTAGCATTCGTTTGTAGCGGGGCTACATAGTAATAGTGTTGTTCAATGCTTGTACTGAGTGTATTTTGTTTCCATCGTCCCGTTTGCTGTTTGTGTGCGTCAGTAAATGTCGTCCCCTTAAATACAAGGGGGACGGATGATGGAAAGAGACTGCAGCCCCAAATTGGAAAACACCTGTTAACGATCAGTCAATTACATCCAGCAGTATTATATAAACAATCGGGAGAGAACAGGGAGGGAGATATGAGAGAGACGGAGATTTCACTTTACAAGTACGAACCAAGTTTACCTGCTGTTTTCCACTTTGCGCTTTGTATCCAGTTTGTTTTCATTCCGCTGGACTGACTTCAATACCCTCATTACCAGAGACCCCAGGGTCAGATTATATCATCCACCACAAGCTGAGGATTCATTGTGAGGTTGCTCCATTTATTCCAGGAAATACCAACACATCTCTTATCTGTTGACAAGTCATCCACATTCAGGACAGTTGTACACTCGGACTCAAGTTCAATATCATTGCCATTTTCCGTGTTCATTCATTGCTATCTGTGTTTTGTGTTCGTTATATGTTACTGGGGCAAGGGAGGGTTTGTCATTGTGTGTGTATATATATATATATATATATATATATATATATATATATATATATATATATATAGTGTTGTCACGGTATTGCTCTGGTGGAGGGATATACATATACAGTATATTCTACATGGGGTATGTGCAATAGTGTTTTGTTGTGTTCTGTTTTAATATATTCACTTATTTTTACATATCTGCTTTTCTTTTGTGCTTATGTTTACACCGTCGATTGTGGGGAAAAGTTTATTTGTTAGAGGTACAGCTTGATAAAAGATTCATCTCAGTTATTTATCCAGGCCACAGGTCTTGGAGGCGTAGCTGCCAGCTGGGTACACATTTGCTCAGAGGTTGATGTGCTTGCTGCTTCATGAGCAGCTCTTCTTTTCTCCACACTAGCGGCCCACTTCTTCTCTTCTTTCGTCTGCATCTTTTTGCATTAAAACTGATTAAATCAGTGTTAGTGTTGCAATTACTTAGTACGTTTTTTTTTAATTTTTCACTTAAGCTGGCACTTAAGACTTCATTCTGCCTCAAGAATGATTTAAGATATGAAGAGGTAAGGAATGAGAATGGTGCCCATATGCATGCGCCGCACGGCCACCCTGCTGGCTGCTGCCGAGAGTTGATTCTACAATAAAATCAAATAAAAATAAAAAGAGGAATAACCTTGGAGGTCAATCATCACCCTGAAAGCGGCTAGCAGACGTCACGTAGTATATGTGTACCAAATTTCAGGTCAACAGTTCAAACGGTTTGCGAGCTACAAGTGATTTAAAATCCTGGACAGACAAACGGACAGCCACGGTAGCGTATTATATATAAAGATGGCGCATGTTTTCAGTCTTCAGGATGGAGAGCTGCTGCCTACCCCAACAGAATTAAATTCAAGTCTGAAACCAGCTCTGGATGGGACATAGTTTTAATTAAAAAAGAAAATCTGTGATGGAAGAGTTTTATGTAAAAGTACAATTCAGGGTGTCTCCTGTAATAAATCTGTATCTGCAAGACCCTTCACTGCTGCACAGGCTTTACTCTTTCTGGTCAATTGAACTCGTTTGTATGGAGCAAGTTTGCTTTACATAATGGGTGTCTTTAAGCAAAATGAATTTACAGTATGCATGGCTGAACAAAGTCACGATGGCTTCATTTTTTAGCATCCCTGGTGGAGAACATACACTCAACCTGCTGCTGCCAGTACTGTAGAGTTGTGTGTTTTATTTGATTTTTCCATTTTTTTTTCTAAAATATATGTCAAAACTTTTAATTTATTTTACTTATTTTACTTTTATGTTCATTTGCTTGTTGTGTATCAGGCTTATCTGGTGTTTCCGTAGCAAATTAATTCCAATATGTGCATATTTATTATCATATTGTGGCCCTTTTTATATTTCCTTTCATTCTCTTAATAGCCTGTGCCAAATGTCCCCAGTAAGATGACTAGCTCCAGTTACTATATATGGGGCAAATGATGAGTCGATGCGTGGGTCGCATTTCATTTGCCTTTAATGATAACACTCCAGCTGTGCTGAGCCCTTTCAACATGCATCTTCATTAAGGGAGACATACTGTGTTGTTACCTGAGGTTTGCCCTCGTTCTATTTAGTTTATTTATTTAGTTTTTTTGGCGGACTCCTTTAAGGTTAGAGAGAATTGAGTAAGTTTTACTTGTACTTAATGCCTAAATCATCTGACGGTTAGCTCCCAGCTGACCTGTCAAGATGGATTTGTGCAGGCACTTGCAGCTTCCATTTATTACTGCGTGAGGGAGCATGGTGGAAAAAGTTCACTCAGGAGGTTTTGCGGAGAAGCCGTTTTTATACAAAGGAGTTGACAACAGAGGTGTTTGCATTGATAGACTTTCTGAAAGATGCAGCAGAGCAAACTGGTCTTTCAAAGTTAGTGCACACTGTGTCTTCATGATTCAGTTTTTCAGATTCACTTGCTTAGCGGTCTGACTTGTGTGCTTTTGCTGGATTTCTGTGTTCCAGTGTATGTATGTTTTCTTCTTTAACTGTACTTAAAGATATTAGCAATTAAATAATAAACATAACGAGAATTAGATTTTATTGAAAAATCCTGTTAAATTACTGCGAGGTTAAAAGCAAATATGGAATGATATGCGGTGTGTTTTTAAATTTGACCTACCACCATAATTGATGGGATGCTACCTAGTTCATGAAGGGCAGGGCTCCGACCTGCTCCCCATCCTAGTCAGAAGCCTAAATAGAGATATTAACTCTCTAACAGGTACTTCTTTTAAAATGTTATGTTTAATAAATTTGAACTACAGTTAGTCACAGACCCTCCACCATTAACAATAACACATCATTCAATGTAATTTTTAAATCATGTGAATTGGACTCTTCTATAAAAGCAGTTGAGCCTCCACAAGTCTATTTAGGCTACGTTTTTTTAAGTACATGACATTGTAAGCTGCTTTTGAAAAGCATTTAACGTAGTCTACTAACACATGATTTTGATTATACATGTATTATATGATTTAACTTATTGTTACAAGAAATATTAATAAACAAAATGTGATGAGTAACTTTTTGACTAAAAAATGTAAAATGCGTCAACTTTCAAAGGAAACTTTGTCCCTGAACACACCTGAATGTTGAACCGTGCATATATTTTCTAACTTGTTAATGTTATGCAATGGAGTCAGGAACACATTGTAAAATGTGAGCCTTTCAAATAAGCACCAGAGCAACAAACCTTACCACAATCCCGCCAGCTTACTGCCTGATCCTGCAGCCTACCATGGACAGAAATGGGGAAATCTAGCTTTAAAGTTCAAAACTACTTTAACTAATCTATGATGTCTACCAAGGAAAAAGAAAGCATAAAAACACCTTTTGCTTGAAGAAACAAACTGAACAAAGGAATATTTACAAATATGACTTACAAATAATGAAACATAGAAACTGAAATAAAAGGAAATAACATAAATATACCAAAAATAAACTTAAGCCTGAGCAATAACCTTGGCTGAATCATAACAGTTAAGATTTTGTACGCCTCATTCCTTCTTTGTGTTATTCAGGAATTTATTTAGCTTTTGATGCCTAAAATAATAATATCCAGGAGTGGGATCCAACCTGACCTACATTAGTAGGGTTTAAGGAAAGTAATGAGGCACCCCCACCGTCTAAATGTGGAGTCTTTAAACTGCCACTAATTTTCTAATACTAATAATCATTAATGTCATTAATTTCAGAGATTTAATGTAAAAATCTCAAACTTACTTAGCCCAGATTACAGTCTTGAGGGACAGAGCCTATCCTTGCAGCACTGGTTTTCAAAGCAGGAAAAGGACTGATTCAGACTCATTTTGGGCCATTTTGGAATTGCTAATCAACCCAAACTACACGTTAGGATATGTGGGAAGAAAATCCTATGCAGCCATGGAAAAATCAGCAAGCTCTACATTAAGTTCAAACCCAGGCTCACAGGGCTATCAACTTTACCACTCTCCTACCCATGCTAATACTGTACATAAAACAGGAGAAACTGCTGAATATTCAAATTAAATGCACTTTCTCAGCCAGAATTACCAAGCAGGAGTAGTCGTTTCAGCTCTACATTATTTTTTTTATCCAATGTGATGAGATGAGGACAATTTATTATTAAATGCAGTTGTTCCTGAAAATGTGATTCAAATATGCATCTAAGGAGAAATGGAAAGTAATTCAAAGTGTGCTTGGCAATTGCAGGGCAATGAAGCACTTGGGGAAGCTGCAGCCAAAGATTAGCAATGATTACTGTGGTGTTTCCTTTGAGCAAACCTGTAAAAATAATAGTCTTGGATGAAAGCACAAATTTGATTACTGTGGTACATAACTGCAGAATAGGCATTTTTAAGACCATTTTCACAAAGAATTCAGTGTTCCTCCTTAATAACATGGAAGATAAATAGAGATCTAAGTGTTGTGACTGAACAAATTTTTATTTTTGGCAAGCAAGAGTAGGGAAGATGATACTTCTCAGGCCAATGTATTTTATATCAGAAAGTGATAATTAAAATACTGAAGCTGTTTTATTTATTTACTTTAAAAAGAGGATTTCTGGGCAGCCTGAAGTTAATACTATGAGATCATCAAGGAGACAGATTTGGCATATAGCAGTCTCACCTGCTCCTTTTCTGGTGGTATCCTAATGTGATACACCTGCTCCACAGCAAAGCCAAACAGAATTTATTGTCCTGACATTGTGCAGGGGCAAAGCAAATTTTGGCTCTGTGAGTTTAACAGATTCCTCCTCCTTTTGGCAGAGCAAAAAATAAATTAGTCAATCTATACAAGAAAAGCATCTTCTGTCTCCCCTTGTAATTGTGCCTAGTTGTACAACATTGAATTCAATTAACTGGGATTGGAAGTGGATGAATGGATGGCTTTTCTTTTAATACATTCAAGTTAAAGCATGTCCTGGAAAATCCACAAGGCTTCAGGTTTTTTCCCCACATTGCATTCAGTGCCTGTGAGTCACTTGACCTCTTTACTGCTCCAGCTTTAGAGAAAATGGAAGAAAGTGCATGGCATAGTGGTGCAGTGGTTCCCAGGCTTTCCCTGCGTGAAGTTTGCATGTTCTCCCAGTGTACTCATGGGTTTCCACAGGGTGCTCTGATTTCCTCCCATAGTCCAAAGATTTGTAGATCAGGTAAAATGGTGTTCCTGAATTGGCCTCTGAGCGTGTGTGTGTTCCTCTGTGATGTGTTGGTGCCCAGTCCAGGTGGTGTTCCTGCCTTATGTCCAATGATTGCTAGCTATCCGAATGTTTGCGGCCCTATGATATTAAACAGTGCACTCATGTTGTTCTTTAGCAACAAATTTTAGACAACTGTCTGTAGTTATGCTAAAAGAGACAATATAAAATGTTTTTGAATATTGTCCATCTTAATAAATGAGTAAGTGTCTGTCTGTCTGGTTGCTAGGTCATTGTCATTCCAAAAGATTTCGCATGAGAAACATGTTTAGTAATAAAATGTATTGCAATTGTAATTCCTAAAAAATGGCACATCAAATACATTAGCACTGCTTTTACGTGTCCCATACCAAATGGCATATAGAAGAGACATGTGTATTTCATCAGGTCTATATCCCATCTTAGACAAGTAGAACTAACTTATAGTATTTTATTTTTAAAAAAAGTGTGTTTAGCAAATGCAATTTATAATTAACTTCAGCAAACCAAACAACCAATAGTTCAGCCAATGTTTATATATACAGTATATATTGTGAGCAGGGGGGCTGATCGCACCCCTAGAGGATACGGACGCTCCTCTAAAAAACGCTGAAAGACTACCTTCATATTGCTCCCTTACTTGCTGGGCTTACTTGCGGCTGCTCCGTCGCGTGATATGCTTCCTGTGCGGTACTTCGCATACTTAAAAGCCCGAACAGCACCTATTGGTTTTTGTTTGATTGATTTTCTCTCTCTCTCTCTCTCTCTCTCTCTCTCTCTCTCTCTCTCTCTCTCTCTCTCTCTCTCTCTCTCTCTCTCTCTCTCTCTTTCTCTCTCTCTCTCTTTCTCTGACATTCTCTGCTCCTGACGCACACTCCTTTGAAGAGGAAAATATGTTTGCATTCTTTTAATTGTGAGATGGAACTGTCATCCATGTCTTGTCATGGAGCACGTTTAAACTTTTGAAAAAAAGAGACAAATGTTCATTTGCAGTGTTTGAATAAAGTTCCTGTCTTTACAACCTCCTGTGTTTCTGTGCAAATCTGTGACCCATGCGTGGCAATATATATATTGCTTTGCTCCCCCCACCACCACCAGCGCTACGTGCCATTGTGAACAGGGGGGCTGAACGCACCCCAAGGAGACGTGGTCGCTTCTCTGAATCCCCTCTTAAATGGTGATACAATGGGGAACAAATACAGTTTTTTTTACCTCCTCTTTGCTTGATCAGCTGCTGGATTGCTGCTGCTGCCGTGCTGCGTGATCTGCATGTCGTGCGGCGCTTCGAACGTTTAAAAGCCTGTAGAGCAGCTTCCCTTTTGTCTCACTGCCATGTCTCTCTTCTCCCCCAGACATCCTCAAACACTGTTCGATCTCTTTTCGCTGTTCCGTTATTTCACCGAGTAATATTTTCCATTTGTTTGCGCTAATGCGATCTTTACTATCATTTTTTTTGAGACTTTAGAATTTTCCTACTTCCATTATCTCTAACCTGCTCTGCATGTGTATCGTGCCAATGTTTTTGAATTCTTTACGATGTTCTACTTTGTCATGTACTCTTTGTCTTTTTCTGGCCCCGACGTGGTTAAATCTCTTGTCACAAAGTCGCGTCTCACGGGACATGAAAGTGTCATTCTGAGAAGGTCACGTCTTGTCTCCCTGCACAGGTCTTGTCTCATCCCAAGTTTTTTTTATATAATAGAGAGATATAGGTCAGATCAGGTTGGAGAGCATGCACTGGTACAGCACGCTGCCGCACCCACCACATAACGAAACAGCGCAGGATTCAGGTTGTCCAGTCTCATCCTCTGGAAATGACCCTCTATCTGCCATAGCCAGGTATTACACGGATGTCCCCTTGGCTTGGTCCAGCCACTTAGGTCCTCAATAATGAAGATCCTGTGAGCCAAATAACCCTTATTGAACTTCGCCACATGGCTGTAGTGCTGTAACTGACACTCCCTCACAATGCAGGTAATGTGCCTCATTCAGGACTCATGATATATATACACACAGGGTGATTCAAAAAGATTAATCTGATTTCAAAGTTCTGTATTTTTACAACCATGAGGCTCCTAGGAACCTATCACATACCAATTGAAAGAGGGGTCAAAGAGTTTCTGACTGTCACCAGAAGATGGCTCGCTTCAGTCTGCACATTTCTCAACAACAAGCCTCCTTATCGTTGGATTGGCTGTGAAGGAGCCCACGATTTGGCACTCCACTTCTTTCCCCAAAGATCACCAGTTGCCTCATGCATAACGCTGTGCATAGAATTCACACTAAAACATGGCGTACAGACAAAAGCCGAAATGTTCATACACACAAAAAAATCTAGATGCATAAATCTGTGCATTTGCCAACTTCCATGTTCTTCCGCTCCATAAATCCCTGTCAGTGTGAAAAGTAACACACGTGCACACGTCTGCTGCCACTCCCAAAACTCCTCCCAGAATTACGCCTCTTTGATTATGCAAATCAATATAAATAGCCCTTAAGCTCTGCGTTCTTTGAAAAGGCAATGGCAAAAGCACGGGGGGAAAAAGAAGAATTTCAGCGAATACCAAGTGGAGGCAAGGAAAAACATACTATTTGTTGATATAAACAGTGAGATAATCAACAAAAGGAAAAAGATCGAGTGACATAGAGTGTCAGGGGAACTTGAAAGCACAAAGTGCACAAAGTTCACAAAGACACACAGTGCCCAAAATAAAAAAGAAGTTGTCAGATATCAGTTGCTGTGAAAAGGTGAGTCGTAGCCCACCATCTGAGCATCATATGAAAGCTTATTAGGGTACAGAGATAAGAAAAAAAATAGAGACACAGTGAGAAAAAAGCTCGAAATGTCAACTTTAATCTCGAAATTTTCACTTTATTCACGTAGTTTATTTTGTCATTTTTGTCATTAAAGTAGAACATTATAAAGTCATTTAATTTACTAGTTTCTCAAATCCCATCGTAACTAAAGTAGCACATTAAATGCTTTGTTTTGTATGTGTTCTTCTATGTGCTCTATTTTTGTGAATCACTATGTGCTTCTTAAACAGGCTGTCTGTTCCTCCGACAGGACACAGAATCCATTACATTTGTGATGTTACAGCTCTCTGAATAATTAAAATACTGAGATGTATACTTCCTATCATTTTCATGATGATAGGAATTAAAAGCATGTATTAAACATGGGAACATGGTGGTGCAGAGATTGTTCCTGCATCACGCAAGATGCTTGCTGCGCCGTGCATGACGTTCGATGAAATAATTTATTGCAGCAGTTCTGTCTCTTTCAAATATACTAACCTTCAATTCCTGTCTTTCCTTTTCTTTCTCCAAATACCCAATCGCCACACAATCAGCTCTGTAATAAACGTTAAGCCATCTGTAAGCTGAGAATGCTGATTCTTCAAAACTTTTAAGGAACATTGAAATATCTTCCAGTGTTGCGCTAGCCCCAGCAAGAATACAGCGTGAACAGAATACCAGCTCCTTGCTAGTGCTATGACACCGTGTCCTCACATGTTTAATTATTAACATCCATCCATCCATCCATTATCCAACCCGCTATATCCTAACTACAGGGTCACGGGGGTCTGCTGGAGCCAATCCCAGCCAACACAGGGTGCAAGGCAGGAAACAAACCCCAGGCAGGGTGCCAGCCCATCGCAGGGCACACACACACACACACACACACACACACACACCAAGCACACACTAGGGACAATTTAGAATCGCCAATGCACCTAACCTGCATGTCTTTGGCCTGTGGGTGGAAACCGGAGCACCCACTGGAAACCCACACAGGCACGGGGAGAACATGCAAACTCCACGCAGGGAGGAAGCGAACCCAAGTCTCCTAATTGCAAGGCAGCAGCGCTACCCACTGCGGCACCGTGCCGCCTAATTCTTAACAATATAGATTATTTAAATGAAGTTAATGTTTTATCTGTATAATATAATAAATATATTTTGCTGCATTTCATCTTAAAAATTATATTGTCATCATATGTAAATACACGCTTTATAAAGTGGCTGAGGTTGTGCAATATTATAACTGTATCGCAAGTTTACAGTGAGGTAATTGTACTTATAAGTATAAACAGTTATGCAAGGAGCACTTGATGGACTGATTAATTGCGTTTATAGTTCTTAGGATGAAACTGTTTCTGAACCACGAGGTCCGTACAGTAAAGGCTCTGAAGCATTTGTCGGATGAGAGCAGTTCAAGTAGGCAGCATGGCTGAGGCAGTGTGTGCTTGATGCTGTATACTGATAATTCTCTTTCCGATCAGCTGCTGTAGAGCTGTGATTCCACACCCAGATACAGTGATATAAATACTCCGAGTGGTGCAGTGAGAGTAATATGGAAAAAGATGATCCACTGTGGCAACCCCTAATGGAAGCAGCTGAAAGAAGAAGGTGCAGTGAGAGTAACAACGCTAAAGCAGCTATGGTATTTGGAATAGTTTGGCCATTCTGTGGACCATTATATTGTTACAGGTTTATTACAATCAGATGCCTTAAACTAATAAACAATATGCGGTTAATTTCAGTGTATTATAAAGCCGCATCAGGGATGTGGATCTAAAAAAGAAAGGGAAACCACACTGGAACATTAGCACTGCTTTGACGCTTGGTGCCACTAGTTTGCAAAGAACTTAAGTATGCCAGGGTTTGAGCTACCGTGAAAATGTGCATGGCTTTATGGCAAGTTTAGGTTTTATACATAGTAATTTGAGCATAGAAACGGGAGTACACAACATTTTTGTGCATACGCACGTATATACATGAGGCCCTAGATCCCATGTTGTGTGACTTTCTGTTTTTGGAGGTATGTTAAGGATTCTGTTTAGGTGCCACCACTCCCAACAAACACTGGATGATCTCTGAAGTCGTATTGAAAGAGCCAGGGATACAGTGACACCCGGCATATCCAGTTGAGTATGGCATGAATTTGACAATGGTGTTGATGTTAAAAGCCCATGCAGATTAAGTGACTCACTCAGGTTAGGTCACAGAAAGAGTGTCATTCTAGTTTAGACAAATGTGTTGACCACTAGGACACGCTGTCTATGAAGAGGCAGTATCTGTCTTGGTGGGATTCAGCCAACAATGGGATACCAAACAAACTACACATATGTGGAGAAATCACGGCAGTTCCACATTGAAACATCAGCAACTGAGAACTGATCCAGGATCTAAGCCTGTCAAGAGAGCAGTGTAGACTACTGTGCCTCCCTATTAATTTGCACATTAATCTTAAAATGTTGCATTTCAGTGTTTTGTAGATTGAATCTTTTACCACAGTTTTTGTTTTTGAAATTGTTCTGTATAATGGAAGGCATTTTCATTTTGGTCTTTATTTTTTCTTCAGTCGTTGAAATGTCAGATTGCAAGATTGATTAACCATAATCTGTAATAATCATTCAGTGCTGCTGATGTGAAATGTGCTGTGCTAACCCAGAGAGGTTCATTCTCATTATACTGTTTGCCCCTAATTATCCCTCCTCATACTGTAATTTCCCTTCAAATCACCTTTTTTTTTTCTTCATATATCCTAACATCTGTCTGTCTGGATCTCATCACATACCTTCACTGGCTTGCAACTTTCTCCGACATGTTGATCTCACTTTATCTTGGTATTTTGTTTGGTTTTTTCTTGCTCAGCAAACAGAACCCAGGTGCTAATCGTACTTGTTATATTTACATCTGAATCAAATGCTGCCTGAAGGAAACACTTCAGAAAAAGAGGAATAAATATATCATTAACTGAGTGAAATAAACTGGAAGTGACCTTTTTCCTCAGTGAATATTTTTTTCTCTTCCTTCAAAGGCAAGAAAATGAAATTGCATCCAGCCAATCTTGATTATGCCTCTGTGTTTTGTAATTTGTAATTTTAAGAGAAGAGGAGTGGCTGAAAAAAAGCATTAAACAATGTGTTCATCAGCCAGTGCCTGAGACAGTTCCCCTTATGCAGAGATGTTTTAGTATCCTTGCTCTGATGATAATCTTGTTCTTTTGTTAACAACTCCTGGCAATTCTTGTTTTGACTTTGTTTACAGTTTAACCCTCTAGTTTTTGATGACAATCTTTCTGAACTTTTAGATACTGACTATCAATGCAGTTTCTCAAAAACACAATCATCTTCCTGTCTGTTTTAACACAACTGTGCAGTTGCTCACAATTTGTGACAAGTGAACCCCATTGAATTCACTTGGCCTCAAATTTGTCGAAAATGAGGAAGGAGGAACTGAACTAAATATGAATGGATTATAATTTTGCAATGGTCTTTAAAGTTTCCCAGAAGGCTAGGGAAACGTCTGCCAACTATACAGGGCAGACTACTGTGACCAAAATGTGACCTGAGCTGTGAGGCAGCAGTGCTAGCCACTGTGCATCCCTGAGATAAAATTATATTCCGAGTCCTCAATATTTCAAGTACTTTATCATTGTCTCTGTCTCTACCGAGCTCCTATCATTGCGGCTAACTAACACTTACAGAGCCAGTGACGCAATGGATCACCGATATATATTCAGGGGCTGTCCTTGTTACTACTTAATCTGCGGTACATAGAGAGGAACGTAACATATTTAATCCAACAGTGAAGACACAATGTACAATAAATCTATGCAGAACAACAGAGCCTTCTTCTCTCGGTTGCTCCCGTTAGGAGTCGCCACAGCGGATCATCTTTTTTCATATCTCTCTGTCCTCTGCATCTTGCTCTGTCACACTCATCACCTGCATGTCCTCTCTCACCACATCCATAAACCTTCGCTTAGGCCTTCCTCTTTTCCTATTCCCTGGCAGCTCTATCCTTAGCATCCTTCTCTCAATTTACCCAGCATCCCTCCTCTGCACATGGAGACAGTCCCGCTAAACCCTACACTTTACTGCTCAAACAAGCCATGCAAGGCAGGCCGGGGATGATGTGCTTCAAATAGGCCACACAAAGAACAACTAGCATTGGGCTTGACCAACCAACCTCAACTACAGTCAGGCATAGCCACAGTCAGTGACTTTGCAGCAGTAAAAATTAAATTGTATGGTAAGCATTGTCCTTTAATATGAAATGCTGAATTGTATTGTGATATAGGTGTGCGCCCTGCTGTTGTTCCATTAGTTGGGCCAAAGATGCTTGTTGCAGTGCACCTGTAATGGGAGAGGCCGTACAGAGACCCTTTGTCAATGTAACAGGTGCTGTCAATTCATTGACAGTTACCTAATAGAATTACACCAACAGCAAAGCAGGAGCCTGAACCCTATGACCCAGATTTAGTAAACTGCCAGTTCATGTCATCTTTTGATCTAACTTGTTAGGTTTAATCTTTCAGTGCCATTTTGTTTCTGCCAGTGCTATGACAAATAGCCTGTTTCATGAGTTCATGACCCTGTTGCCTTCTGCCAGCACAAAGTGTTCCAACCAGCATTACATGGCAGTTACAGAACATTTTATCTTCACTGAGTAACCACTTTATTATGTTCATTGGCCTAACTGTGAGTTCGGCCCCCATTTGGTACTCAGAACAGCCTAAATGGGGGACCTAATTCAGGTATTTAAAATCCTTGAAGGCACTAATAAAGTCGGTCCAGGCACATTCCTTTGGCTTAAGGGTGACTCACATACTCGAGGACATCAATGGAAATTATAGAGAAGTGCATTTAAAGCTGAAGCCAGGAAGCACTTCTTTACACAAAGAGTTGTGGGACAAAGGAACAAACTACCAAGACATTTAGTTGAAGCAGAAACCTTGACAACCTTTAGGAAAATTCTGGATGAGATATTGGGACAGCTTAACTATTAGCTAAACAAACTGGATTGATTGGTCTCCTCTTATTTGTCAAATTTCTTATGTTCTTATGTAATTCTAATGTAGTATAGCATACCCTGACTAGAGCTGCCCATTAAGTATTTTTAATTAACTGAAAGCTGTAAAAAGAACAATTCAAGCAGCCAGTGAACACTTTATTGCAGTAGTCAGTTCCTCTAGAAATATAAGTAACTTTCACAAAATATAGTCTAAACTCCAACAGTTGTAGGAATGACCGTAGCCTTCTTGTGGACAATTGATTTTGAATACATAATTAGACAAAAAAATAATTAACAATATTAATATAAATGATAGTACTAATAGAGTAAAGAATGAGCAAAAGACATAAAAAAAGAAATTTAGATATAAGCCAGGGAAGGAGACTGGGCTAAAACATAAGTTATTTCTAACATGTTTAGTCCCCTTGAGTGTAATGTTTTCAATATTTTTTAAATGATTGTTATGTACAATATATATTATGTTTATTGTAGTGGTAATACATTCTTCTGTGGGGCCACCATGGTGATCACCTAGGGGACCACCCTCTGCTTATTTAAGTGAGGCAGAGAGTCTGATTCTCCAGATCAGCATTGTGAGTTAGCAGAGTGAAATTCTTTAGAGTGTTGTAATTGATTTTATCTTTTTCAATATTTTCACTCTGTTTTTGACTAAGGATTGGATTGTGGATTGGATTTGCTTGCTATGAGTTGCTTTTCTCCTGGCAAACCCTTTTTGATTTTTTTTGTAATTTCACACATTTTTGTTTGTCCTTCTAAGCCAAGATGTGATGTTTTCCTCTTCCTTGAGGGGCATTTAGTGAATCGTGTGGATTTTAAACACTAAAGTATGTTTTTTAAACTTTAAAAGTCTGTTTCACAATTGGGCCTTTGTAGGGTGAAACTGCTTGTTGCGTTTGCAGTAGGGTTGCCTGAGATGAAGCCTGTTTATTGTTTTCACTGAGCAATGTGTCCACATTTTTCAAGTATCTCAGAGAAGGGAAACAGTCCTAAGTGGCTCAAGAATCTCAGAGTGACGCTAAAGTTGGTTCTGTCCTTAGGAGTAGTAGTAATAGCATTTATCAATATTACTAATTTTGGAAAATACTCCTTAACTTTACCAGGATTTAGGAGAGCTTGTGAGATGTTGTAATTCATTAAGAGGAAGAAGATGGTGTTCAGGCAGAGAGATGCACTCACATCGCAGGAAAGGGGAATGTTTTGGAAATGCAAGACAGCAAAGAACTCATAAAAAGTTATCAGTTAGAGATGGAATAATATTAGTAACGAATCATTTACGTTACGTGATCAATCCCTCTACATGGAGAAGCCAAGCGCTGTCACCTGAAATAAAAGTGTTGGTAATGTTATGTTTTTTGGCCACAGAGAAATGTAGCTTTGCAATAGCAAAGATTGGGATATGTCACAACCAACCATTTCTTGAATTTTGGACCAATCTTTGAACGACATGTGAAATTACATGCAGATTTATACATTAATCCACCTTTCAACGTGAGGTTATGTTCAAGCAAGCTGCATTCATGCAGTTTTCTGGGGTTTTTGGTATGATCGATGAGACACACATAAAGATCATTGCACCAAATGTGGAAGAGCCTGCATACGCGAATCGCAAACAATATCACAGTATTAACACACAGGTGGTCATGAATGCAAACTGTATTGTAGTAACCATCATATTACCCTGAAAATAGGTGGGCTGGAGGGGTGATTGACAGTGAAATGTCACACCGGTTCACTGACCTCTCCATTCCATGAATCCCTGGAACATTCACAGGAGACGACTCAGGCAGAGACTCCCAATGCATCAGAAAAGGAGCCTCGCAGAAGATTAGGGGGATCACAGGGTGTGGCACAGCACTCAACTCAAGGAGGTGATTGGGAACACTGGGACTTTACTTCCCATGGGGCTTCCTGCGGGTGTAACAGTAGGAGGGTAGTTCCTCTGAAAGTATGGCTGTGGATCATTCATTGTTAAATTCTGTAAATGTGCTCGTTATTCGACTTTACTCTCATTTGGAGTGTGTGTGTCTTAGGGCTCATTTGTACTTCATGCTCAGAACACGTACGCGCCCACATCATGGCTGCCACACGTTTCCAGCGTTCATTTGATGCGTCCTCTGAGCAGGTCCCCAGAAATTAACACGACGCGTGCGCAAGTTGCAGTACCAGCAAAAAGTCAGGGGGGCGCAGTTTGCTAAAAGTTGGAATGTGACGTCAGAGTCTCTGTTTACTATCTACATGTGACAGAAAGCCGCTTTGCGAATCCTACAGGATCGGTGTGCACGCTTCGATGTTTGATGAATGGTTCGAAGTGGTGAAGCAAAATGCCGACATACAGATGCATTCGTGGTGCTTTTATATTCAAGTGTTGCATTTTCCCGATTATAATGACACGATACATTTTAAAAGTCTCACATACCGTCTTCTGTGCCGTCTTTATTTCTGGGGCTTCCTCCGGTACTGACAGCAGTGGCAAACAGCAATAGATCGCCACACTGAGCACATTAAATGTATGATATTCCAACTCTCTGCACATTTAGAATCCTCATATTTATACTTGATATCACTTTCATGATGAAATGCATTGAAGTATGTATGTTACATTTTACAGATAAATCGGTAATTTCGTTTAAATAGAACACTGTTAATAATTACACACATGGAGGTGACACGGTGGCGGAGTGTTAGCACTGCTGTCTTGCAGGGAGTTACGTTGCTGGTATTCCCTGCCTGGAGTTTACATGTTTTCCTGCTGGGTTTTCACCGTGTGCTCCGGTTTCCTTCCAAAGATATGCAGATTTGACTAAAATGACGCCAGTGTGTATGTGTGTGCTTGTATTCACCTTGCGATGAGCTGATGCCTGATAGATTTAAACATTAAACATCCTTTTCAGATAAGGTAAGGTGTCATCTGAATTAAATGGGTGTTCCAGGCAATTCACAACACAGCAAAGCCGAACCTGTTCTCCCCGTGATAATATCTTGCACTGCCACCTGGTTTATTCCTCCAAATTTACGTAAAGTACGCGCACAAGTATAATCAGTACAATGCTTGTGTAGCAGGAGCGTCTGCTGCAGCATGCGTCGCGTCATGTGAAGTATAAATCCGGCCTTAGTCTTTCCATCTCGGTGCTCGTTACAAAATGGCAACATGCAGGTTATCGCAATTCCCTACCTCTTCTTCTACTACATTGAATATTATTATTATTGTAGTGAAGCCCTAGCATTAGTATCAGAAAACTATAAAACTTTTTCATGAGTGATATTTTGTGGCTCAGGGTGTCATAAAAACGTTATTCATTCTCAAATGTGAACTCCTACTCCTCTGAGATAGATAGATAGATAGATAGATAGATAGATAGATAGATAGATAGATAGATAGATAGATAGATAGATAGATAGATAGATAGATAGATAGATAGATAGATAGATAGATAGATAGATAGATAGATAGATAGATAGATAGATAGATAGATAGATACTTTATTAATCCCAAGGGGAAATTCACATTCTCCAGCAGCAGCATACTGATACAATAAACAATATTAAATTAAAGATTGATAATAATGGAGGTAAAAAACAGACAATAACTTTGTATAATGTTAAATGTTAACGTTTACCCCCCTGGGTGGAATTGAAGAGTCGCATAGTTTGGGGGAGGAGCGATCTCCTCAATCTGTCAGTGGAGCAGGACAGTGACAGCAGTCTGTCGCTGAAGCTGCTCTTCTGTCTGGAGATGATACTATTAAGTGGATGCAGTGGATTCTCAATAATTGATAGGAGCCTGCTGAGCGCCCGTCGCTCTGCCACAGATGTTAAACTGTTTGTCCAGGTGTGAGGCGTCTTTCTTCTTAATGCTGCCTCCCCAACACACCACTGCGTAGAAGAGGGCGCTCGCCACAACTGTCTGATAGAACATCTGCAGCATCTTATTGCAGATGTTGAAGGACGCCAGCCTTCTAAGGAAGTATAGTCGGCTCTGTCCTTTCTTGCACAGTGCATCCGTATTGGCAGTCCAGTCTAATTTATCATCCAGCAGCACTCCCAGATATTTATAGGTCTGCACCATCTGCACACAGTCACCTTTGATGATCACGGGGTCCATGAGGGGTCTGGGCCTTCTAAAATCCACCACCAGCTCCTTGGTTTTGCTGGTGTTCAGTTGTAGGTGGTTTGAGTCGCACCATTTAACAAAGTCATTGATTAGGTCCCTATACTCCTCCTCCAGCCCATTCCTGATGCAGCCCACGATAGCAGTGTCATCAGCAAACTTTTGCACGTGGCAGGACTCCGAGTTGTATTAGAAGTCCGATGTATATAGGCTGAACAGGACTGGAGAAAGTACAGTCCCCTGTGGCGCTCCTGTGTTGCTGACCACAATGTCAGACGTGCAGTTCCCAAGACGCACATACTGAGGTCTGTCTTTAAGATAGTCCACGATCCATGCCACCAGGTATGAATCAACTCCCATCTCTGTCAGCTTGTCCGTAAGGAGCGGAGGTTGGATTGTGTTGAAGGCGCTAGAGAAGTCTAGAAACATAATTCTTACAGCACCACTGCCTCTGTCTAAGTGGGAGAGGGATTGATGTAGCATATAGATGATGGCATCCTCTGCTCCCACCTTCTCCTGATATGCAAACTGCAGAGGGTCAAGGGTGTGTTGAACCTGTGGCCTAAGGTGGTGAAGCAGCAGCCTCTCCATGGTCTTCATCACATGTGATGTCAGAGCAACAGGCTGGAAGTCATTCAGCTCACTAGGACGTGGTACCTTTGGGACTGGGGTGATGCAAGATGTTTTCCAAAGCCTCGGGACTCTCCCCTGTTCCAGGCTCAGGTGGAAGATGCGCTGTAGAGGACCCCCCAGCTCCGATGCACAGACCTTCAGCAGTCGTGGCGATACTCCATCTGGACCCGCTGCTTTGCTGGCACGAAGTCTCCTCAGCTCTCTGCTCACCTGCGCTGTTGTAATTATGGGTGGGGATGTCTCTCCTATGCTGGTATCAGCAGAAGGATGTGTGGAGGGTGCAGTACTCCGAAACAGTTCACAAATACTTCTTATGTCGTACTCTGGGGTAGGACATATCCTTATCCTAGTCAGACGTTTAGTACAATTCCTAGGAGTTTTGAGTCTTGCACATCTTTTCGCTATGTTTTGTGGACAGCTGTATAACAGATGGTCCCTGCGCCTCAAAAATAATACCACAGTGGCTCTGCATTTTTTCTTTTTTATTGTAGGTACTAATTCTACTAAACTTCTTGACATTGAGAGGATTAATCAAATGATAAAACTACCCTGATAGAATGACTAGTGAGCCTACTCATGCACAAGGTTTCCTCTTGTCATTGACTATTTCATATTCTAAATAAATAACCCTATAAGCATGCCATTCAAGTGGCCACTGGTGTTAATAAACCAAAAGTGAGGCCTAAATCGTGTCTTTCATCCCAGAGAAGCAGAATATTTTAAAAAGACAGTGAGCACCTCATTTATTTCATGTCATAGCCATCTCACACAGTCATTCTGGGACTGCCAGGACGGCCTAAGGATGGGTATACATTTAATCATCACCTCTGATGCAATTACCGTTAAGTCCTTAATCATATCGAGTGACTGGAAGTCGCTTGCATGTGTGTCTTGCCTGACGTGTTGTGAAGGGCGGCTGATATGATGGCTTGCCCTGACAAGTTCACGAGTGTTAATATCAGGGTTGTCCAGGGACAGTAGTGTGTGGGTGGACGTTGACAGCAAATGATCAGTGTGACATGAAAATGGAGAAGTGGAGCACTCCATTTAATTTATATGCGGCATTCTGTCACCTGCAGGTGGGCACATGCAGACAGGAGCTGCTGCTTCATACTTGAGAGCAGCAAGTGACCTTATTCACTGTCAAACGCCTTTGCATAAATGCTTTATCTCCCTGGTGTGTGGTTGTCTTTAGTCCTTTCTTAATAAATGCACCGCATAGATAAGCAGTGTAACCTCCATCGCGGCAGCTCGATTTGATTTGATGATGGACTTTCTCTTTTCCTTGCCTCGATCCACACGGGAAGAAAGCTATTAGCTGAAGCTTTACGATGCTTCAAAACACTTCTGATATATCCCGTCGCATGCTTCATAAGTTTCTGATTGATTGGTGGGAATAAAGGTATTGGTCCGAGGAGTGCATAATGGAAACACATTGATGAAATCATTTCTGAGGGACATTAGGAGGAACTTAAAATAAAACTAAAATGGCTTTATAGATTTTTCACTCAATCTGTTTATGAACATTTACTGCTGGTACATTACAGAATGTCAAAGACAGCCTCCGTCGAAGTGGTGCAAGACATACACAGAGGCTTTTTAATGTGTAAATAAATGTGAGTAGGCAACACAGACAATCATATTCATAATACTGTGCTTATGGACAGATAATAAAATATAGTCAGCCAAACAAGGTAGGCCCCAGACAGTTTTACTGGCCTCAGATGTAAACAGAGATTTTCATGGCTGGAGAATCACCACTAAACGTGCAAAGGTGCAGAATGCTTATGTTTGACAATAACCATGAAGAAGTATCAAACTATATCACTAAGAAACTAAGACCTGGTGCACTTCTGCCATAGATATCGACAACCAAGTGCAGCCTCTATAATACTGAGTGTGGCGATGTTATACAGAGGGTGACTAGACATGTCACCGTAGAACTCTGGATTTGTTCGATGTTTTAGATGTGACTAATTTCTCACAGAAGTAACAGATGAATGCATATTGTTACACTTGGATCCTTTCATGCCATACATCAATGCAATGTATTTAATCACCAGAAGGATCAGTCTGTTGTCCTATAATCACAAAGCACACACCAATATCAAACCACACTGCAGTTAGCTTAATTAGTGTAAGTGCTGTGTGCATCCTGAGAAGGATCATCTCATTGGACATGACCGGTTGTTTCAAAAAGAGGCCCGAAATGTGCATACTCAACTCCATATAGGGTCTTTTCAGGGTGGCAACCGAGTGGGTTTTATTTTTTTGTATTACTAGGGGGCTCTGCCCCCTGCTCGCTTCACTCACCAACCCCCGCGCGGGCCCTATGTATTAGTCATTTCACGGATCTGTCGCTTGCAATGCATCGTGGTGTGCTTTTGGATAAGCACGAATATCAACTCTGTCTTTGATATCACCGTCTTTTGAAACTGTTATCACTGACAATTCGTGACATGTTGGTTTATTATATATGCGAGCGTGATCTTTTGGATTCATATAGAAATCCAAGAAAACGTCTTTGTCCATGTTTTTCAGATAAATTTTGTGTAAAGTGCAATACTTTTGGACGTATGGATTTGCATCCATTATTGGTTGTAGAATTTCTAATACGTCCGATCGTTTAACTCTTTCGATTCTATGTTGCATCGCTTCTCCATGATGATAAATATAAACCTGACAGAATTGTGTTTTTTTTTATTAAACTTGTAGTAGCTCTGTCATATCACCTATGTCCATATATTCGATCTCATTTCGCTGTTCCATTATTTCACTGAGTAATAATTTCCGTTTGTTAGAGCTAATGCGATCTTTACTATCAGTTTTTTGAGACTTTTGAACTTTAGTACTTTCATAATCTCTAACCTGCTCTGCATGTGTATCGTGCCGTTTTTGAACCTCTTTACAATGTTCTACTTTGTCTTCTACTGTTTGTCTTTTATTTCCACCCCCGCTTGGACCTGTTAGGTTTTCAATTCATCTCTTGGCACAAAGTCTTGTCTCGCGGAACGTGAAATTATCTCTCTGAAAATGTCTTGTCTCGTCTCTCTGAAGAAGTCTTGTCTCGTCCCAAGATTTTTTTATATACAGTAATAGATTTATTTATCCCCCCAGCAGAGTTTGAGGAAGTTCCTGGGAAAAAGAATGTCTGAGAATGTTTGCTTATGGTACTGACCCTAGGACAAGTGGATAAGAGGTAGAAAATAGATGGATGAATGAATGGATGGATGGAGCTTCTGCCAGCAGCACATTTAATATCTAAAGGTACACTTCAAGTGCAAAATATTACACAGTATAGATCAATTAGTGCTGTAGCTCTTAAAGGCACATATATACAGTATAGTCAAGCATGCACATTGGAGGACATCCTCACAGGCTCAGTCTAGGTATGTAGTAACTGTCTAAGATGAGAGGGAGAGGCTGTCGCTGATTTTGTCTTCTCCTTCTTCCCCAACAGCACAGAGAAGCTGCCTGCTGAAGGCCTTTGACACTGCCCCTTCTGGTCCAGCCACCATAAAACCCTGGGCATCCCGGAAGGAGGCGTCATTGACTGGCTAGAGTGAACCGCTAGACGGAGCTCTGCTAGAAGTGACTGCCTTACAATCCTTGTTTATCAAAGCCTTGTTTACGAGACACACGTCTTAGCATTATTTCTGTTTCAGTTTTTCCATTTTGTTGTCCGTGGACAATAAAAGGGGCTGCCTGGTTGGTGCCCCAAGCTTTTCATTACCACTCCTGGCCACCATATATATATATATATATATATATATATATATATATATATATATATATATATATATATATATATATATATATAATATACACACACACAGGGTGCGCACTAGACAGACATATATATATATGCAGGGGGCACACAGACAGACACCAGACACAAGTTCAGCACACAACACAAATTTATTAAGTGCAGAAGTGCTTCTCCCTCTCTCCCCACAGCAGCAGAGCACAATCAATACAACACACTGTCTTTGCCTTCTTTCTTCTTCTTCTTTCATTTTCTCTCTCTTTGTCTCCACTCCTTCTCTGGCAAGCTTTGTCCTCTTCCTCATGACTCTGGCTCATCTCTGTGAGACAGCTGGCTCCTTTTTAAACCACACCCAGGAATATTCCATGTGACTTGTTATGGAGGTTTGGAATTACTCTCAGTTGTGATGGAAGCCCAAAGTAGGGCTCTGTGGCTCCCGCCACTCCCCATAGAAGCACCCATGGAACTCAGCCTGGTTGAGCTGACAAATGGCAAGTCCCATATAGCCCTGTGGGAATCTGAGGTGCAGTTGCAACCCGGGGGGGTTGCCAAGTAGCAGTTTTTGGGGAGATAGTGCCCTTCATAAGCCATCTCCCCCTGTCCTTCCATTACGGAGGTGTCCCGGCTGGGTAATGGCGCAAGCCACCATCTGTCAGTAGCCAAATTATGCTACCCATCTAAGACTGGTAAAAATCAATTTAGATTTCTGTGTTACCACGTATTTATTTTATAATGCATGTAGTAATAAAATAAATTGCATTTGTCATTCTACAAATGTCTTTGATGTGCCATCTGTTAGAATGACATGTTAAATATTTGTAGCAATAAATGCATTTCATTTATTTGTAACACACATAACACACAGACACTTAATATAATGCTTATCAAATGACATTTGGCATACGTTATAGACAAAAGCAGCACATCAATCAGTTTAATTGCTTAAATGCATAATTTACATTTTTTTTAATTATCTCAAGAGTTTTCTCCTTGTGTGCACTCAATATGCAAAAAGTACATAACACTGAATGTTCATTGGAATGGGGAACCTAGTAATAATAGAAAGGTGGGCAATTTGGACTTGTAAATTTCTCACAGAAGGTTCCAGATGAAAATAAACAGGGGAACAGTGTCTTTGGGTAACGAAACATGGCTAAAAAAATTTCAAAGTAAGATAAAAAAATCTACTCGCAGACGAGGCATTGAGTTTGTTACTGTGGTAAAACATGTTAGGAGTCTGTGGTGGTGAAGGGGTAGTGACGAAAAGGTGCGGCGCAGGCTTGGTGGGTGTGGTTGCATGCCACTGGAAAGTTAGTACGGCCTTGGGGTGTGCAATTGGGAAATTGGCTGATTGTGTATTCACGTGCAAACAGGATCGGTTCAGCCAGATTCCTCACAAGTATATAAAGTGATGAGAAGGACATAAAGGGGGCATCAGAAGAGAAAGTGAAAAGAAATGGGAGTGAATCAAATGTGATGTTTTAAAGAGGATAAAGCGTGAGATTAGGAGTGTTAGTTGGTGTAGTGGATAGGAGGCAGGGTGATTAGGAAGACCAGCAGTGAGTGAGAAGAATGGTGCTCCAGGGGATTGTCACTGCCATTGAGTTTAGTAGGTGCCTGAGCAACTGATGACTACACAGATCGTCCTATGGACACCAGGGATAGTAGTGGAATTATGAAGCAGGGCTTTGGGTGTCCAAGTTGTGACCGGCTGAGGTGGCTGGGACAAAGGTCATTTAATGGTTGACTGCATTTTCCAGGGTCTCAGCCAATGGGAGAGTGAGGAAGTTGAGAGAGAGAGAAAGAGAGACGCATTACTTGGACGGAAAAATTGAGAGCACTAAAAAGTGATTTTAACTGTGGTTTGTGGTTTTAGACTTGATTTTAACAATGGTTTGGATTATTTAATTCATTCATTCATTCATCTATCCATCCATTATCCAACTCGCTATATCCTAACTACAGGGTCACGGGGGTCTGAATTTTATATTTAACTCCCACAGAAGAGCACTAATTTTATGGAATATTTACTGGCTGATTATTTATTGAAGACCTGCTTCACACTTTTTCTGTGGGCACTGATCTGTCAAGAATAAACTGCACTAAGAACTTTCTTGTACCAGCCTTCCTTTTTGTGTGTTGTCATTGCACTACTCCATCTCAGTTTCATGACTATCAAAGTCCCTGGAAACAGATGATGCGAAGTCTGCAGGCACCCGAGGCATCACGGTTATTCAAAGTTATTAAGAGAGAGAAAAAAGCTGTAGCTGAGGTCTTCAATGAGATTCCACTTTTGACAGTGCTGCTAATATTTAAACTTTGTGTGTTGCTGAAGGCTTCCTCCCATCAGCCCCAGCACACTCCTTATGCCGGATGGCAATTTTAGCCACTATATTAGCATTGCTTTAAGGTTGCAAATGAAATTAAATTGTAGGGGGGAATAAAGATTTTATATATACTAAAAACCTTTCTTCCTTACATGAATTTCACAGGTTGTGAAATGGCATAGTTTCGCTGCAAATTAAATTTCACTAGAATTGTTGGCTCATTACAAATAATGGGCACCACAACAGACAATTTGAAATAATTTAAAAAAAGAAATTACACCTAAGAAACCTTATATGACATTTTTATTCTTCCTCTGCTACCCAAATAAGTGTCGTAACACTACACCAGGTAGTAGCAACCATTGCAGCAGAATCCAGAACGGTTGCTATAATACTAATTATCCTTTGCTATTAATGTCACCTTTGTTTTTATAGCTGTTGTATTACTTTGAATATCTGTGTAACACTTTAACTATACTGTAGAAATAAAATGTATTTAATTATTTCTTATTTAATTATAAAGGATTAAATTCATACAATAGATACATATTCAACAATGGGAAATGCATCACCAAGAAAAGTGCAACCGTGTTTGCAATTTTGTGGTTTCCAGTCTGAATCCTTAGATTTTAAACCACAGGGCTTGCACTCCCCTTTTTATTCCCTTCTATTTTAAAGAAGGCTTCATTAACTCAGCATCCTTTTGAAACCCACTGCAAGACAAGCCATATTATTTCATTCATACAGTGCATTTTTTACTCAGTTTTGAAGATGTACTGGTAATGAATTCCTTCATGACACAGTACATCGGACTCTGTTCGCAGCGTTGGACATATACAATTTACTGTCAGGTCGATATTGCAAGTCAAGACTTTTTAAAACCAGAAACGGCAGGATGCTGTGTTCTGTATTAAATGCTTCATAAAAGACTAGCTTTATTGAAGAAAATGTAATCATTCTGAAAGTAAGTGGAATTGGATTATCTGACTTGTTTTAAAGCACCTTTTTTATGTATTGTGCTATGTCGCATATTCCAGGTGGTAGGTCAGGTGCAAGGGTTGTTTGTTGTCTTATACCCAATGCCGCAGTGAGATTTTAGTTCACCTTCATCTCACATTTGGATTAGGCAGGTTTGAAAGGTCATTATAATTTGATTTGTATTCATCTTTAATCCAGTTTGCAGAGTTGCAGGGAAAGTGAGCCTATCCCAGCAACAGCTGGTGCACAGAAGGCATCACTTTGCATAGGACGCTGGTCCATTGCTGGGCCTCACTTGTGCACCCATCCGTTTAACTTAATATGCTCATCTTTGGAAAGCAGGGAGAAGCTAGAATACAAACTACATAGACGCTGGAATTTTCTTTAGATGTTCCGGTTTCAACAACCTAAAAAAGTGTTAATTATAATTTAGTTGCTTACCCTAAACAGGCCTGGTATTGATATAATTCTGTAAATTGATATGTTTTTGTAGCTTTGTTTAGGCCTTTTTTTTTATGGTTACTTCCCATTATGAATTCTTTGAGGCACTGAATCTGATTTTTGCATTTATTCTAATCATAGAAATTGTTATCAGTTCAAGAAATTATTTTGCTGCCTTTTCTTTGATATGTTGCTTTTTCATGGGGACTGCCATTTCATGTTGTGGTCATCAGGACACAGCAATGGTTGCTATGCTGTGCAGTCCTGGAAGTTACAGTATGTAGTTGATGTCATTAACACACTGCTACAAGAACCAGTGTGCCGAATGTGCTGCTATTTGAGTCTACATGTGGTCAAACGTGCGGACAGGAATTTCATTGCACTCTGTACACAAATGACAATAACTCTGAAGACATTATATTTATTTATTAAAGCAAAACGTTGCATTTTTGAAAAGGTCAATACTCTTTTACTCCTACATATTGTTACTAAGTGTGATATGAGATAAGCTACGATGAAACAGAACGAAATGTGATTTTTTAGTACATGCTCAGTCTCAGTTGAGAATATGGCATAAAAGAACAACTAAGGAGAGTGTTAGTACTTTTTTTTGTTTGTTTATTAATGGCAGACATTTTTTCAAGTCAATTTTATGGCAGTTCTAATTTTAGGGTTGATGCCAATACATTGTGTTTTGTAGCAATTTCAGATCAATTATCGAATATCACCATTGGTGCTGTCTCCTACCATAATATGGAGACCTCCAGCGATGTCTATCAACCACAAACCCCCCCAGCCCACCTACTGTAGATGCTTTCTATGGTTCATGGATTCAATTATTTAACAAACCATTTAGTTTATTGATGTGGGATTTAACATCTATTCGTGAAATCCAAAAAAAAAAAAAAACAGGAAATCCGAAGAAGTAACACTCATGGTTCTATCCTAACAAGGAATTCATTCAATTACCGAATCCAATCATGCACAGAAAGAACAAATTGATAGTTATCTGATATGTTGTGTAGATAACTGATGCAATACTTGCATTTCGGCCAGGATTGACAAGGGGTCAACATGTAAAAAAAAACATACATATTTGCTTTGTTATCTTAACCCATTACACAAAAATACTCAGGCAATGCTGTGTACTTTGGCTAGCAAACAATATAGCCATGGCTACAAATTTACTCACAAAATATCACTTAAAGAAAGAAACAAGTCCCAAAATGGTGCTCTGATCATTTCACAACAATTACATTAAAATGAAAAAAACTGTAAAACCGTATCAGTTTAAAAATGTACAGTAAACTAAACAGGAAGAAAAGAGACATTCCAAAATTAAGTTTGCAACAGTTATCACATAGTATTAGTGTTTAAGGGGATTATATTAAAAAATAAAACTTGATTTACTGAAGTTTCTTTCGACAGGTCAGGCTCAAATCATTTTAATTACTCCTTGTACATCAGTCTATATGCATTCAAGATACAGGAATAAGAATAAATGATAACCATCGTAGATTCATCTCTGCTTCTAGATTAAAATAATTCAAGAAAGATTCAAAAATCCTCCATATCATGTAAGCAAAGTCAGGGTCGTGGCCAAGCATCCTCTTCTGGGTTATGGCTGAGGAGACAGCAGACATATTTTTTTTTATTGTGTACATCTGGGTGCTGCCTGTCCTCAGCTTCCATAAAGGAAATGCGGCGATGCCACTGATGACAACGTCAAAGTACCTCATGCTCCTGGGAATCGGTTAAGTGAAAACACAAATTCTGAAAATGAATGAATGACTTCGCTGGTGTGATATGTGGCTGGCCTTTCATCCCGGCCAATACCCCCAGGCAACCAGGTGGAGCCCTCCCTGCAGCATGGAGGTGCCCCGAATGCCAGCAGGGAATCCTGGACAATGTAGTTTTTATCCCCAGCCCTGTTGGATACCTTGTAGCCCACTAGAAGGCGCTGCAGGGAGGAATAAAGACTATTTGCCTTATGCCCCGGAAGTACGTCCGAGTCACATGGACAAGGGGAACGATGTGCGTCCGGGGTGAAAGAAGGATTTTTATCTGACCCGGAAGTGTTCCAGGTCACATGGACAGGGAAGGCGAAACACTTCCGGGTCAAGGACTATTAAAGGATTGTGGGAAATCCCAGACGGTGAGCTGAGCTGGGTGGTAGGGTGGCTAAGTGTCTGGGAGTGGAGGATTGTGAATTATTGTAGTTTATTATTATTGTATGAGTATTGTGGAGAGGAGGGTGCTTTGTGCATGTGTTTGTCCAAATAAATATTATTATTGGACTTTTACCTGGTGTCTGGAGTCAAATCTGAGGGTTCAAGGGAGCGAGAGTGCCTCTATCTGTCACACTGGTCAAACTTACCCACAGAAAAGCACCATTTTTATTAAGTAGGGATTACCACCGAAGGCAACAACTTAACTTTGATTAAGGTCAGTCCATAACTTGGGCAAAATTTCAGTTACATTCAATACCAGGATTTATACCTTTTCTTTAGCAAGCAATACAGTTATGGTATTAAAGTAAGCAGAAAAGACATACCTGCCCACCAAAGCTCATCATTTCATATCCTTCAGTTGTTTCCTAAATGTTCTCACAAAATTTTCTTGAGGAAAAAGGCCTTTAAGGATACCCACTGTGCACATACAAACATTATAGTATCTTTGTGTACTTAAGGTATAAGAATAAATAAAAAAATAATAATAATAAGTAAAGCCATAACTATTGTAGCGTCTCCTCTGCTCTGGTGTTCCAATACATCTTTAAAGATAAAATTGACCCAATCAGTTTGAAATGAGAAATAATAATAACAGCCAACTCAGCTGAAAATGTTATTATGAGTTTGTTTTGTTTCATTTATAAGTAGAATTATTGTCATTTTTCATTTGTTAATATTTGTTTTAATTTCAGGAGCTGAAGGAGCTGTGTTTAGCAACTCAGTCGAAACACCTCAAGTCAGAGCGGACCCCTTTAAAGAACTTAGGTAAGTTTACTTTAGTATTATTAAGTGGGCCATTTGTATTGGCCTCATTTGTTGTTTTAGCCATGATGACTGGACTGACGTCTGATAATCACTCATATACCAAACTGAGTATATAGAGTTCAACCAAAAGATTCCTCAGCCTGCCCATGACACCCCCCACTCAGTCAGAAATGTAATTGATCGCTTCATTCAAGTGCAGCATTCACAAAGATAACACCAGTTACCGGCCAGTTATGTGAGGGAAAGTACAAAAATAACAAAATGAATGCTCCTTAAATGCCTTGAATTTGGACAGGCTCTGATAGCTTCACAATTTAAACTGTGTTGGTTTGCTTTTAGGTATTTATTTTGGGTATTGATGAGCAAAACCATTTATGTGAAATTGAATTTGCAGTGTTTTGCAAAAGAAAGTTCACTAAACAAATTTCGCCATCAGTATGAATGTGTACCATTACTACATATATTTTCATCTCGTCTCTGCAACCTTTTTGTCCATGTGCAGAATCACAGAAATATTTCTTATTTTACAGAACATGAAACATTTGGGGGTTTGGGGATATGTGCCAACAGAGAGCTCTTACCTGCAAGCCTGAGATGTGCGGGCTGAGAGTGGTTCTTCAGCAGTGACGCCAGAGTGGCCCTGCCTCTCACAAAACACGAGGAACATTAGAGAACATTATAATAATAGTAAAAATAAGTAAACAGAGTAATATTAGCAACATTTACACAGTTACAGTAGATGCATAAAAAATAACACTTTAGAATAAACAAAGAAGAAAAAAGTAAAATAAACCCAAGCCAGGGAACGTGGCCTATCTGGAACATAATACTGACTAGCTGTATCTGCATAGGGACAAGTGATTTAACACACAAGGACAACACACTTCGCTGCTGTTTCTTGCTTAATACTAACATGGTCACATCTTGTTTCTCTGAAACTTTATTTGGCTTGCCCGGGGAGCATTAAAAAAGCATTTCAAAGCAAGCCCGAGGCACCTGATTTATGTCCATTGTACCTTGAAACTTAGCAGCATTTGTCGCAGCTCAGAAAGTTCAGCTCCTTTGCATGTGAATATTAGTTTGTTGTTGAAAAGTTTGGTCTAAATGTCTGGCTTTTCTGTCTTTTTACTGCGAAACTGACCGCTTTTGATTGTCCTTTGAATATTTTTGCACTCCAGTATGCTTGGAGTATCCTTCACTCAGGAGGTTTAAACCAAAGTGTTCTTCCCCTTAGGACCTGACTCTTCTGGTTTCTGTCCCCAGTCGGTCTGATTGGGTGGCTTGCACACCTGCCCACTAGAATAAGAAACAGAAGCCCCCCATCCTCCCATTCCCATCCTCTTTCTTTTTCATTCTCTTGACAGTCCCTCTTTTTCCACTTTCCTCATTATTTTGGATTACATGAGCTTCCAGCCGTGCTGCTTCAAATCCCATTCCTTGGTCGTTTCTCTGTGCCAGTATCTCTGTATCTTGTGCCCATAAACATTTAGTTGCTTTCAAGAGCGGTGTTTAGGGGTAGCAAGTGGGGCAACCGCCCCAGGCCCCGCACCTAAGGGGGCCCCGCTTTTGAGGTCCACGTGTCCCGTTCGTGTGGATTTGTCAAGTTATATTCTCCAGTATATATATATTTGAGATGCTTCTAAGAGGAACCCTTTTAAAGTCCCTCTTCAAGGTCAAATTCCTTACATGTACATCTTTGAAAACATTCCATAGTCTGAAAATTAATGCACAAAAACATGTATCGCTAATGATAACCGGCTGACATGACATCGATGTGAGTTATGACTTTGACATCATGCATATCAAGACTTGGAGTATACTTGCAATTTGGGTATTTTTCTAGAAGAGGCCCTGCTAATTTCACCGCATCGCATTTCTCACTGTCGTGGTATTGGCATGAATTATGAATTGCACTTTTTTAATACATTATATAATTATATTTTGATAAAGTCTGCATGTTATCGTGCAAGAATTTAGCTGAATATTGCAATGAGAAAATCCGGTGTATGTTAACATTATTTTTATTAAATTTGTGCGCATGTCTATACAGTCCACACATATGGGTAACAGCATTTGACGTAACCGGCCCCCGGTGGGGTTGGTCAGCCCTAGGACCCGCACACCCCTAAGGCTGCCTCTGGTTGCTTTGTCTTTAATGTCTCAGAAGCTACTTGCTCGGTTACAGGGACAACACTTTCCCATATGCTTTTAAGATCAAGCGGCTTCCAGCAGATTGCCACCTCTGGTTTTGTGTCCTTGACTGCCTCCTGTTTTTGTATTGATCGCTAAATGCCCAGATGTCTCCACTCTGTCATGCTGAGGGAGAACTGGTTGCTTCTACCCAGTCTGCCTCTCTCCTGTCTTCTTGGCCCTCCTTTTAGTCCTCTTCCAGGACAAACAGCACATCCAAGTATTCAGACCCCTTCACTTTTTCACATTTTGTTTTACGTTGCAGCCTTATGCTGAAGATATTTAACTTAGTTGTTTCCCTCATCAAGCACTTAATGACCCAGAATTAGAAAGCAAAAACAGGATTTTAGAAATTTTTACAGATTTATTAAAAATAAAAAATGAAATATTACATTGATGCAAGTATTCTGAACCTTTGCTATAACACTTGAAATTTCTCTCAGATGTGTCCCATACCATTGCTCATCGCTGAGATGTTTCTACACCTTGTTTGGTGTCCACCTGTGGTCAATTCAATTAACTGGAAATGATGAGGGAAGACACATGCCTGTCTAAAGAAGGGTCCACAGCTGACAATGTGTATCAGAGCAAAACACAAGCCAAAAGGTTTGAAGGAATTGCCTGCCAAGCTTATAGGCAGGATTGTATCAAGGCACATATCTAGAGAAGACTTCTTCTTTGTCTGTCGGCTGCTCCTGTTAGGGGTTGCCATAGCGGATCATCTTGTTCCATATCTTCCTGTCTTCTGTATATTGTTCCATCTCACCCATAACCTTCATGTCCTCTCTCACCACATCCACTTTGTTCATCTTTTCCTCTTGCCTGGCAGCTCTGTCCTTAGCACGTATCTAGAGAAGACTACGACAAAAAAAATCCTGCATTACATAACTTTTCTAAGAGCACTGTTGCCTTCATAATTCTTAATGGGGAAAAAATTTAAAAAAGAAACATGACTCTTACTGGAGCTGGCCATGCAGCTAAACTAAACAATTGGAGGTGATGGGTCATGGTGAGAGAGATGACCAAGAACCTAATGGTCACTCTAGCTGAGCCTCCAGAGAAGCTGCCAGTAAATGGGAGAAACTTCCAGATGGACCACCATTGCAACATTCCAACAGTCTGGGCTTTATGACAGAGTGGCCAGATAGATGACTCTCCTCAGTAAAATACACATGCAAGCCTGCTTAGAGTTTGCCAAATGGCACCAAGAGGACTCTCCGACTGTGAGAAATAAGATTCTCTGCTCTGATGAAACCAAGATTGAACTGCTTGCCTACAGTTCTAAATGTCATCTCTGGAGGAAGCCAGGCGCTGCTTATCACCTGCATGATACCATTCAAATAGTGAATCATGGTGGTTGAAGTATCATGCTGTGAGTTGGGGCCTGGGAGACTAAACAGGGTTGAGGGAAAACTGAACGGAGCAAAGTATAGAGATATTTTTAACGAAACCTGCTCCAGACCACTCTGGACCAATGATTCACATTCCAATAGGACAATGACTCTAAGCACAAAACAAAGACAACACAGGAGTGGCTTAGGGACAACTTTGTGAATGTTCTTGAGTTGCCCAGCCAAATTGAATTGAACATCTCCGGAAAGACCTGAAAATAGTAGTCCACCAATGGACAACTTATCATGAAATAATATCAAATATAATGTTGACTTTTTTTGACCAGTTAGCCTAAAGTGTGCTCACTATGTTGGTCACTATTGTTTTGTCTTTTTGACAGTGCTTTTCAGAGCTTATCTTGTACAGACCCCTTTATATGGATTAAGAATAAAATGAATGACCAATTGGACCAGTAACACATTTCTCGCTGAATATTCCCTGGGACACTCTATTTGTTGTTCTATGTCCAAGTGCTCATCAAAAACTAATTAACGTGAATTCTCATTAATTCAAACCAACATGTAAAGAGCCCTGCCAATATGACAGTGAAAATCACGGTGGCGAGCTTGCTGTACGTAACACTCCAGTGCAAACTGAGGCAGAAATAATTAGCAATAAATAACGTGCAGGGATTGTCTGGCTACAGTGCTTTTGGATATTCATCACAAGGCCAGAAATTTAAATGTAATGTTTTACCTGCCTCCATGACAAACTGCCATATAAGCAGTTAAATTATGTGTTAATTATTCCAGCAGACAAAGAAGGTTAACTGAAATCTTTCAAGTTCAAAGAAAAAGAATGCTGCACCTTTAAAGCAGAAAGTCAGTAGGAGAAAGGAATGTGTAAAGCCAATTTAATAACACTGAAATTGAGCTTATAGTGTAATGGCACTCCGTGGTAATCAAATATTCCATAGACTTGTTTGGGATTGAATTTTCAGGCTGTAAAGAAAAGAAAAAGAAAGAAAAAAAAGTTCCATTCTGGAAATGCTCAAGGCTTCTCCATCTGTATGGTGCGGCTGAAAAGAAAACAAATTTGTATGTATGAATTTAAAGTGCTTTCTCCACAGAACTGTTCACCAGTATTAAAATAGATCAGATTGCACTTGCCATGAAAATTGATCATAGCACAAGCAGAAAATGTATACTTGAAAGGTTTTTCTCTTCTACTCTTCTACCTCATGGTACATAAGCCACAAATTGGAAAGGACCAGTGAAACAGGATTTGATATCTTGTACCTGATATGTTGTTGTGGAGAATGGCATGTTGGCATAGCAATTACAGTTGCTGCTTCATAGCTCCACAATTCTGATTTTAATATCCTGGGTACTCATTTATATTGTGGCGTTTCTACATTCTCCCTGTTTCTATAAGGTTTTGGTCCTGTGGTTTCACTAAAAGACATGTAGTTGAGTTGAATTCATGATTCCAAAATGGACCACTATGAATGACCAGAGGTGTGTGTGTGAGAGAATATGTTCTTCAATGCAGTTCAATCCAGGCCTGTTTCTCTGTCCTGGTAGGATAGTCTATGGTCACCTCATGACTTTGTGCTGTGGTCCCCTCCAGGTCTGGTTACTGTCTTGTATCCATTGCATCCAGGATAGGCTCTGATCCCCTGAAACCCTAAACTGGATTTGATGTTGGATTAAGATATTGCCATGGGCTGATCTGCCAACAGATATAGACAGCTGTAGACTGCAATAGATGTAGATATAAACAGAAACCCCCTTTTAAACAATATTTCAATGGGAAACAAACACTCATCTTACACCTCCTCTTTGCAGGATTAGCTGCAGGCTTGCTGGCTTGCTGCACGACGTGCTTCTCATGTGGGGCTTCGAACATTTAAAAGAACAAGCCGTGGCCATCCAAAGATCTCACTCTCCTGTCCTCTCTTCCCTCAGACTCCCTCTCGCTCTCCAGTCGCTGCTTCCGAGCTGCTGTTCCCTCATGAAGATAAAGACTTTGTGTTCTTTTTACCAGGAGTCGCGTCATGTTTGACAGCTGTTCCCTGTCTGGCCGGACCGCTTCTGAAAGGGTCTTATATTTGTATCTGCCAGAACTTAAATAAAGCATCTGCTCCTTGGAAACCCTTCTGTGCTCTCCTGTGCAACTTTGCAACCCAAGCTTGACAATAGATATAGATAGTACTTTATTTGTCCCAAGGAAAAATTAAGACTATCTAAAAGCTCAAGAAAAACATAAATATTATAACAGGGTAGGTAGAATCTAGAGCACTTATTGGTGGATCACATCCCCAAAATAGAAAGAACTCCTCCAGAATAAATAACTCAGTCCAATTGTCATTAAAGAACACATCACCTCTTTATTTATTTTTTCTGATTTCTAAGTGTGATAGCCCTTTAGGTGTAGCAGTTGCTCTGAAAGTATCGAGATAGGACCGAGTAAGTAGTCGTGAGGTGGTTGAATGAGAGTAACAGATAGAATGTGTTATGTCACACTATGTTCATTGTCCCGTGTCGTGTTAACTGTTAATTACTTGGCAATCACTTGAGGCCATTTATGTGCAATTATCTGTATCACTCAGGCAGGCCTCTGAGTGTCTGCCAGCACTGAGTCAAATTACCTTGTCATCACCAGCGTTGATTCATTTACCTCTTTAATTTTTAGGACCTTTGCCTTCTGACCCTTGACTTTCTAATTTACTATGCCCTTTTCTGTATGTTGTGCAGAGGCTTTGTTTCTGAACTACCTTTTTTCTTGACTTTGTATTCTCCTTCCCTCCACTGACATTTTGTCCATGCAACAATGACTTTTGTGCTAAGCACTGTAGTCTTGCACTGGCCATCCCTCTTCTGCTAAATCAACTTCATTAAACATTTTTGGACACACTGCTGGAGGCACTGCATAGGAAAGCATGGTAAAATATTTCAGCTTCAGCGGTCATCATTTTCGTGAGCAGCAAAAAGGTTGGCACTCCAATTTGTCAGAAGCCTCCTTAGTTATCAGAGTGTTGAGAGAATGTATGACAACAGTTCAGTGTAAATGGAAGCTTGTTGCCAAAACTTTGGTTTTAGAGACTAATTCCAATATATTTTTTTGTTCCTGTCAATGAAGTCAGCAGAGCCTTTTGAAGTTGTAACAAACCCCGACTGGGATCTGAACACAAGGCCAATGATCACTCAGTGGCTGTTGACTTACTTTCATAGTCCCACTAGATATCATTCACATAAGCGCACTGCTATGTTATTTGCATCTCTTTGCACAAGAAATTTACAAAACAAACATAATTTGATTATTTTTAAAGGATTATATTGCACAGTACTTGTGAAATACATCATACATAAACAAGCAAACAAACAAGTAAATATTAATAACCCCCCACAGATCATACATATTTAAAAGTCTTTTTATTCATGATGTGTTTGCCAGTACTTGCAAGATGTTAACACTAGAATTACCAGTCTATGAAAAAACTCGTAGATCCGTCCCACCTTAAAACCGTTCTCACCTCTCCGCCAGCGTCTTTTGTCTTCTAAATGTGCCAATTAAGACGAACAGCAAGCAGCCGGCTATTCCATCCCCCACCGTCACAGAACGTTCACTAAGTTTTCCCAGCTCATGCCTTGTTTGATTATCTGGGAGTGACTGAACTGCTGGAGTTTTAGAGTGGAAATAATAGATTGTTATTTGGAACACACGCATTTCATGTGTGTTCCGTTTCTACAGTAATCTGTGTATATACATTCTTAAAAGTAATAAATGTTACAAAATGTAGGCATTATCCTTGGCTTTGTCTCACCAGTATGAATTAGCTTATAAAATCCTTCCCCATATTCATGTATGGGAGAACACTGCAATAACAAAAACCTGAAAGAAATCTTAATTGCTGCAGATCCTTCTATATTAATAACTCCCTTCTCATTAACCTGTAACTGAACAGTAGTATGTCTTTATATATAACAAGGTTTTCCTGCTAAGCCATCTTCCATTATTGGAAACTAGGGGGCTCCGCCCCCTGCTCGCTTCGCTCGCCAACCCCTGGCGTTGGGGAATGACAAAGAGTGAGATGTATGAATTAGATATAGAATAGTGTGCAGGTTTGGATGATGCCTATATAAATACAAAATAGAGTGTTTGGCATAGAGTAATGTTTTATTGGAATATTTCTCCGTATAGAACATTAGTAGTAAAGATGGTGTCTTGTCTTTGAATGAGTCTTCCTTGGCATGGATCATTTTTAAGTTTAACTTTAATGTGAGATGAACGTCGAACACATGAGAAGGCAACATAAAGTTGTCCATGTCCAAAAACGGGTTCAGAGAGGTAGATGCCAACTTTGTCCATGGTTTGTTCTTGTGATTTGTTGATGGTCATGGCAAATGCAGCTTTAATGGGGAACTGTCGGTGTTTCAATGTAAAAGGTAATTCTAGGTCAGAACTCGTAAGGTCAATTCCAAGAATGAGAACAGTATTGTTAGCATGTGAATCTGAAAGAACTGTTGCTTGAATAACATTGTGTGTTATGGTGTTGACGACTAACCGTGTGCCATTGCATAAACCCTGTTTAGTGTTAAGGTTTCTTAATAGCATGATTATTGTTCCGTTTTTAAGGGTAAGGTTGTGTTGTGGTCATCCGTCCGGGTTAATAGTGTTCAAATATTCTAAGGGGAAATTCAGATGTTCATTGTCGTCATCAGAGTCAACTTTGTCAGAGCTTAGAAAGAGCCGTGTCTCTCCAGGAAGTAATGAAATGACCTGGTTAATAATGTGATTAACATTAATATTTTTTGGACATAATATAGTGCGTTGTGTTAACCACATATGCGAAAGTAGTATGGGCCATTGCCTTTTGGTGGCCTGATATGTACTCCGGTAGATGCAAAAGCAAATGAACTATTGTAGGATCTAATGCAGTTCATAAAGTTTTTACTTTCAGGCACATCGTTAGTTAGAAGCTTCTGTAGATATTCAGGATATGAATGTAAAGGAGGCAGTCTAATCTGCCCCTTTTGATAACAACGTGTAAATTCATTATTTGTATTGCCAGTTGTTTCTTCTGTGAAGTTAAGTGAATGACAATGATTGCAAATGACATTCATTAATCCCAATGAATTTTCCTCAATAGTGGACTCATTATTGAAAGCGTTGTCAGCCAACTGGCGTAAGCGTTTAGCAGACGTCTGGCGTTGATGTCTGTGACGGGCATGTTTTGCTTGTGGTGTTTGAGTGCCGCGTTGTTGCATGTCCATTATTTGAGACGCGCTATTTTTGATTTTTAATTGATTCGCCTCCGCTTTGCGCAAAGTCCGTTTCACTCTACGTCGTGCACTGTTTGTATTGAGCCTTGTCCGTTTTTGTATGTCGGTCAGTTGAGCTTTCTGCTTTTTGAGTCCTGCTTGCTTGTTTTCTGGCCGGTCATATGCGCGTTGCTTTGCTCCCTTTTTTGTATGTCTGAGACGCGAGCTCTTTCTTTTGAAATCGTGCTTGTTTCGATGCAGCACTTTGAGACGCGCGCTGTATGCATCTACATTCAATGTGTCTGTTCATTTGGGCACGTCTCTGTAACGGGGTTACTTGAGCTTTGTGTTTTTTGATCCGAGACATTTTTTCTCACGTATTTTCCGAAGCGCGTTGTATGCGCCGCCGTGTATTTGTTTGGTTTCATTCGTGTTCGTGTTTGGTCCCGTTATCCGATCCGAATCGTTTTGTACCCGTGACCGTGTATGCATGACTTGTTTGTTCCTCAGCGTGCGAAATATGTATAAGTAATAAGGAGGATCGCACTCACTGTTAATATGGAGCCTTTTCTCCAGTTGAACGGTTAATAGTGCTTTATTTTAATGAGATCCACCTATGCTGCCTAGTGTGAAGGTTTTGAGATGACGTATGTTTAATATGGACGTTTCCTTTAGATATGTGGCTTTGGGTGTCACTTCTTATTGATTTGGGGGGGGTGTGGGTGTGGGTGAGGATTGTTGTTGCGCGAGCGTCTTCTTTCGTTTTGTGTTCCAGGGGCTTGTTGAATCCCCCTCTTTGTGTGTGTCCCGTCCGGTGCCTGTAGGGGGGGGAGCCTTGCTGTTGTGCGCGAGCGTCTTCTTTTTTTTTGTGTGCTAGTTTCGTGTGCAATGGGTTTCGTGCGGTGCCTGCCTTTGACTACTTTTTTCTTTGCCTTTTCCTTTCGGCGTCTCATTTCTTTGTCCTCTTTTTTCTTTGCTCACTGGTTTTTTCTGTGGTCTTGTCCGCCTCTCGCGGCCCCTCATCCGCCTCTCGCGGCCCTTTCTTGCGCCTGCGCAGTACCTCTTTTTGCAGCTACGGCCCATGGCCGGATGTGCCTGCGTCCATCATCCGGTTTAGCATTCTCGGTTAGTAATATGGATATGCAATAATAATACAGACAGGCAAAATACGGCAGGAATTTGGTCTTACCTGCCCAAAAAGCTCCCCCAGTTCCCCAAGGCAAGAGGAATCAGAGTGCCTTAAATATAATCGGTGAGAAGACAAACCAGGAATTAACTAATCCAACACATGTACTGTGCTGATTCTTAGGTCTTTGAAGGGTGTGTACTCTGAACAGTATCACATTAAAACTGAATTAAACAAAATTAATTATTTATAACAATTTAGATTTTTTTTACATAGAGCTAGTTCAGGTGTATTTTGTGAGAAAATGTACAGAAAGTGTTCAGTGTAAATGGAAAATATCCATCTTATTTGGAAAATCTTTCACTTACACATCAAATATGCAACTTAAATGTAAAATATTCAGCTTACATGGGAAATATGTCATTTACATGACAAACATCCATCTTAATTGGTAAAATTCACAGTAATATGTCAGATTTGCATTATACATGGTGAATGTCTCACTTACATTGTAGATAAACAGGATATATAAATAAAACATGTGCATGTTTGTTTAATAACATTCTCAAACCCACTTAATCCAATATGAAAAAATAACTTTTAAAAATATGAATCAAGATAAAAATGGATACAGATACTAGTAAGATGATGTTGAAATATAATATCAAAAATGTAGAAGTTGCCAAGACTGTTACCTGTGTCATTGGTTTATTATTTTATAATTAGACCCCCAGTACCACACAGGTGGCACAGTGGTAGCGCTAGAGATCAAGGGTTCATGTCCCGGGTCCTCCCTGTGTGAAGTGCTTTGAGTAGTGAGAAAAGCGCTATATAAATGTAATGAATTATTATTATTACTAGTCATTAAGCCAGTTACAATAACGGACACTAGAACAGTAGTGCATAAACATTAGTAGGAACAGTCTATATTAAATGGCATGGGACTTTGACCTCATTCTGTTTGTTGGTCGTATTTTTCTTTGTCTTTTAGCCTTTCTTTTTTTGATGTTTACTTGCTGTGCTGACCGTTCTTCGTGGGCTGCCGCCGTGTATTGTGTGTCTTTAATTTTCTGTGACAGTAATACTGTCTTGGACGTCCGCTGGCTTGTACGTCCATAATATACCTTTCATTTTCTCTGGCGGTAATACAGGCGTGCGCATAGTAATATGCCTTTAATCTCCTCTGACAGTAATACTGGCTTGTATGTGGCTGTAATATGCGTCACTGTATTGTGTACCTTTAATTTCCTCTCGTAGTAATACTGGTTTGTATTTCCGTAAAACGCCTGTAACTTTCTCTGACAGTAATATCACGCATTGCACCGTGCCCTGCGCATGCGCACTTCACCAGAAGACACCCACACACGGACACCTGGATGCACACAGGGATTTTATTAAAGAGGATTATTATAACCCTGTGCAGATGGCCACATAGCAGTGGAATCTGATGAAAATAAACCTCTTTATTATGATTTACTCACAACCACCAAAACACGCATCCCATGCAATACTTTTAATCAATGTAATTTGCTCATATCAAAGTTCTTAAATATGTATGCAAAATTTCAACAATTAAATGTAATTAAATGCATTTTTAAAAGAACCGCAATTTTTAATTTGAATGTTCATTTCCATCCACGGATGCCATTTTGTTTTTTCATGGGCACTGCCATTTCATGGGTTCCATTGCCAGGACACTGTTATTAACTGCTGAGGGCACAGTTCTGTCCTTTGCAAAATCAAAGATGATCAGTTTCAATACTGGCACAACACTTCACTCATCATCTATGATTTGGATAACAACAAGCTAAAGTTCTTTCTTAGTGTTTCTAACTATGAAACTTTGTTTCTTTTTCACTTCACTTCTGGGTGTTTTTGTGAAAATGTACTTTTTGATTTCTTGGTTATGACCCTTTTCTCAATCTTTCCAGTTTGATTCTTTTGCCGGTCCTCTGTGTTCTATTTTACTACATTCTAAGCCCTCTGTCAGTACACCTTGAGGAAACAACTGAGGCCATTAATTCAAATATAGGTTTCAGAGACTGTACAGAAGAATGTATAGAAAGGGTACAGGATCAAGAATAAATTAAAAATACAAAATCAAATCAAAACTAACTACAGTACAAGCAATGAAGTGAGGGGAAATAACTAAACCAACTAAAAATGAAAACAAAAAGAAAAGGTATAATCCTAGCACTCTGGGTGTAATGAATTTAATCTGTGGCACAATGAACTGGGAAATATAAGATGTTATTTGGAAAGAAAAGGAATCAAAATAGAACAACGGACTTAAAATACCATACTCCAAAATACCATATTTCAAAATGCAAAACAAAAAACAAGTCAAAAGAACAAAGCCAGAAATGCTAACAATACCTAACATCCATCCATCCAGCCATCCCACTATATCCTAACACAGGGTCACGCTGGAGTCAATCCCAGCCAGCACAGGGTGCAAGGGAGGAACAAATTCCCAGCCCACCGCAGGGCAAACACCCACACACACCAAGCACACACTAAGGACAATTTAGAATCGCCAATGCACCTAATCTGCATGTCTTTGAACTGTGGGAGGAAACCGGAGCACCTGGAGGAAACCCACGCAGACACGAGGAGAACATGCAAACTCCACGCAGGGAGGACCAGGGAAGCGAACCAAGGTCTCTTAACTGTGAGGCGCTACCACTGCGCCACCATGCCGCCCTCAATACCTAACATTTTTTTTTTATTTTGTTGAAGAAAAAATCCTGAAACTTGGACACCGCTAAAGTGCACCATAATCTTTAATAGGTAGCAGATAGGTAACAAATCACACATCTGAATACCTGTCAAATTTTGAAAAAAAAAATTCTTGTATCAAACAAAAGTACGTTTGTGACACAGGTGGCCACAGCTATCAGTAGTTCAAGAATATAAAGTTTTGTTGACCTTTCTGAAGTGGGCACTCAGCCACTGACTGAGTGTTCTTAATTTACATTTTACAAGTTACTGTCTGTGATTTGATAATAGTAATGTCGCTGTAGAAGTGCTGTTTTCCAAGCTTGCAACCCATCCAAAAAGATTGCTGAAAGTTTTTGATAAATACAGGGTGAGTGAAAATGATGTTAACACTAATGGTACTTCTATGTATATACTTATATACAATTTTTGTGGACAATTTATGTGCCACATATGGCTGAGGTTGAGACATTCCTGTAAATCGTCTTGCACATATGAAGTATGTTTTGTGAATAAAGTGTTTCCGTCATTTAAATGTTAACATAATTTTGACTCACCCTGTATATAGTGGTAATCAGTGCCACAGCAGAATACCAGGAGGACAAAAGAAAAAGAGAAGGGTTTGACAGCTAATGACAAATTTAATTTATCCATATTATGAATAGCCAACCCAATGTTATATTAACATGTATGTTTTTGTGTATTCAATATTTTTTTTTAATGTGAGAATTTTGTTTCTGAGGTTTATTTCTTATTCTGTTGTGCTTTTACCATGTTTATTTTTGTTCTAACACAGGTTAGAAGTGCAGAGTGACCAATGCCATTACCCCTAATGTGTAAAAAGTCTCGTCTCATGTTTAATTAGCTTCTTTTCATTATGCTAGGTTTGAGCTTCTGTATTGAGTTCATTTTGTTTTGTGACTTCAGATTTGTGTCTTGTCTTTTTTATCCTGATTTTGTTGGTTCTATCTTTGATTTCACAGTTTTGATCTTTTGCCTGGCCTAACTATGTGTCCATCTTTGTAAACCTTCCCCTGGTTATACTTAAATTCTCACTATAATTCCTAGCATACCCAGCTTTGCAATGCAGACTCTAAACTAAAAAGAATAAAATAATTTTTGTTTGTATAGGATTACTTTTCAACAGTTTGTTTAATATTGATTTTGCATTTTTAAACCAACTTAATGTTTGTAAGTATTGTACAACATACTGGGCTGTTAAATTGAATTGATCTTATTATGAAAAAAATGACATGAATTTCAAATATGACATAAATTCACATAATGGCCTCATTAAACAACTGTTTTGTTTAAATCCCTTTTGTTTTCTATCTGAAAACACCTTGACTTTAATTCATGCAATTACTGTAAGTCATTTCACAGAACTTCAATGGCTCCACGAGTGAGCCATATAAATATGCAGATGTTAACACCAGCTTTCTTTTCAGTCCACGGTTATCAATGTTCTGTTATAGCCTTCTTTAGAGAAACAGTTGAATACTGTATTATTATATATTGTTCCCTATGACTATGAATTGCTGTGTGTTAAGCTAACTGGTAACCTTAAATTGTCACCATATGAACAAGAGTGGGTGTGTGCATGAGTGTGCCCAGTAGTGGGCTAGCACCCCAGACAGGGCTGATTCAGGGCCCCTGTGACCCTGACCTTGATTAAGTGGGTCCAGCAATGGACTGTTGCACTATTTTAGAAAATAAATGAAGCGAACCGTTACTACATCATTTATAGTATTACTTTAGAACTATGCAGAAGTACGTAGAGCAGCAGCGAGAAAAGGGAAGTCCTATGAACGAAACTAAGGTTAGCCTCCTGGGTGAAGGGAAGCACTCTTTATCCTGCGACTAATGTTCTGATATAAGGCTGAAGCTTAAAACAGCACACAGACTGTATAGAGACTGGTGGTGTGTTTCAATCCCTTCTCCTCATAGTTTGTTTCATTGATCATTTCTTGATTGTTTTTTTTTTTTACCCCAAATGCATGCTGATGATCAGTCATGAAAGTGCTCAGTTATCCTTGCTCAAAGTTATAATGCATTGTTATATCATGGAACAGTTTTGGGGTGACCCTGTCCTAAAACGCAGATACTTTTCTTCACAAATCCAGATTCTTTGTTAAATACATGCACATATATGTCTTCCAACCCAACTCTTGCTCTTTTATCCTTGCACTCACCTGGCCTGAAGCAGACGCAGCCTGCAGACACAACGCCCTTGCCACTGGGACTGTGTACAGACTGTGTGCACCCAGGACCGACTACTGTTGTGCTTCACTCTTTCTTGTTATAAGATGTCTCCTCTTTTCTGTTTACCCCTGATGGCACGACAGAGCAACAAGGGGAGCAGGCAGTAAACATTTATTCAGTCATTATAGTCTTTAACATTTTTTAATATTTTTAGCAAATAAAAGTAAATAGGTGCGGAAAATCACCAATAATGCAACTTGGACATTTCAGCAGCTGGCATAGATGATACTGGCCTATATTTCCAATATGTGTGCCGTTCAGTCTCTTAAGGTTACATTGCTGCATCACATGGCGTAGGTCTCCTTGGTGGCTGCGTTCTTCCTTCTTCTCCTCCTTCCTGGGTTTCTCTCTCCTCAGTACTTCCAGTTTAAGCTGCTACCCTTTGTAAAGTTTGTCAGGGCCATGGTGAGCATCACTAGCCCCACTCTGTTCAAGCTCATTAGCAGGCCATATCAGCACATATTCACAAGGGGTGCATTCACAGAGACATCCGGTGGTTTGAGGGTGTCCCTTTTACGGATGTAGAAAGTCTAGAAAATGACCATTTCATCTTGCCTGTCTGCCCTTTTTGCAGTGATGGGTTTCATTTCTGCTAGTTTAGCCTTCGGTTTGCTGTCTCTACTAACACTTCCTCTTCTTTTGGTAAAACTTGAACTTTTTATCTCTGTGAAAGTATCAAGTAAAAAGAAACTACGGTACATACATTTATAACTCAAGAAAAAAATATCTACAGTCTTTCTTAACTCTTTGAAGTACAAGAAATATAACAAACAATAATAATAAGATCACATTCCCTTGTGTGCATTTTGCCTACGAACTTATGGTGACATTTTCTTATTGTTATTTCAGCAAATTTGCTCTTGATTGTGTATAGGTGCAAATGTACAAAATGTACTAAAATGCCAATTTGTATGTGTGTCTTTAACATGAAAAGGTTCAAATTTACTCTCACATGTTTGCAACTTTGACTTTAGAAAAATTATTTCCGTATATACTCACGTATAAGTTGGGTCTTGAAACTCATAAAATCGATCATAAAATCAGACCCTGACTTATACGCCCATTCAAAAATAAGACAATTAATTTTTTTACATCTTCTTGCTTCCTTCGATCTCGCACCAGTTTCTCAGACACATCGAATTTTGTGGCAGCAGTGCAGTTACCAATTTCTTTCGCAACATCAACGACTTTTAATTTAAAACCAGCTTCATATTTTCTTTTGATCAAAAGCTCCATCGTAGATAAGGGATGCTCTTACGATAAAGGTGTATGATGGTGTGAGATACAAAAAACACAAAACAGTACAAACATCACTTCCGAATAGTTCGGGTATTACCGTGTGATCACGTAGGCACAATACATAGAAAAATAAAGGCAGTGTGCACCGTGGTTACACTCTCAGGTGGGAGTTAGCATATCGTAATCTCTTGTACCAATAGCGTGAGTTTTCCGCATTCGACTTATATGACCGACATTATAAAATACTGGAAATTATACAGTAAAATCAAGCCCCGACTTAGCTGCTGGAGAACTTAAACGTGAGTATATACAGTTTATAATGTTGCGAAGTAAAACATATTTTCCTGACTGTGCTTCTTTAAGGTGCCGTACAGATATCCTGGGTTTGAATTTCACTCTGTTGGTGTGTGTGCAGAATGTGTGCTGTGAGTCTTTAAAATATTAAACAAGATAAAGTGCCAGGGAGTGTTGGGGCATCACAGACTGCTCCGTTCAACAGCAGAGGAAAACAAAAGATTAATTTGATACAAAGTGGCTCCAGCCCGTCTATTGTCGTTCAGTTTAATTGGCTTTGAAATACTCTGCCTTTCCGATGCACATGTCTTGCTTCCCTGGCTGGTCACAGCTACATTGTTAGTCCCTCTCTCCTAGAATTTAAATAGCACAGTGAGTGGAAGTCGCGAGACACAAGAAGGGTTGGTTACCAGACGAGATGAGTTGTCTAGCTGGTCAAACTCATTCTGGCTGCAGGCAGAAGTGTAGAAGTATTAACTTGCTGTGTTGCTCTCAGTCTCATAGTTTTTCCTTGTCTGCATGTCATATTCTCCTTAAGTACACTAGATTTATCCCCTCATCCCCATAGTAGTGTGTATTAGGGTTTAGTGATGATTTTAAATTGTACTGTATATGTGTGTGAGTAAGCCCCATGAAGGAATTGCACACTGTACGGAATTGGTTTCTGCTTTGCTGATGGTGTTTCCTTTAACCTTTCATTTGATAGTTTTGTGTTCAGCACATCATATCCTGCATATTCAGCTTTTTTGCAATTTAAAAAATTGGTGGATATGAATTAGTATATTGTGAGAAATAATAATTGCTTTCTTCATAGCCTCTCAAACTGAGATAGAAAACAATAGGAACAATATTGACGACAATACGCCATTCAGCCCCACAAAGCTTGCCAATCTGTATTAGCCTAACTTCTGTAAAGTTTCATACAGTTTTTCAGTGCCCCCCCCCCAAGAGGGACTATCTCCTGGACTACATGGTAACATATCCCATGAATCAGTGGTTCTCTCTGTGAAGACAAATGTAATGCGTGTGTAAAATTTTCTCTTAACCTACTGCTACCTGTACTCCCATTTTCTCACTGAAGAACTCGTTTTAGACATCCACCTTACTAATTTCCTCCATAATTCTGAACACTTCTGTAACTTCTATAATCTCTTCACCACCGCCTGCTTAAACTGGAAGGATTCAGCTACTTTTTAATCTTATCATATTGCTTATAGTACACAATATTTCAATAACATTTATAGATGGAACCCAGAGGCAACATGCAAATTCCAGAAAGTAACTGTCTGGATTTGAATCTGTGCCTATAGATGCAGTGGTACTCAAAGCCTTTTTGACCAAGGACCACTTTGGTAAAATCAAATCCAACAGTGGAAAACCTGAACCTGACAGTCACCTATGGTAGTAATTCTTACCTTTTGTAAGATAAATTAAAACATAGCAACATTTAGATGACAGCAGGCTGTTCAGCCCAACAAAGCTTGCCAGGCCTATGTACTGAATTACTTACTCCAAAAATAACATCAAGTCTAGTTTTGAAGGGTTAGGGTTAGGGTTCTTTAAAGTCCTATTATCTACCAAAATACTTGACAACTTATTGGGTTAAAAAAAGTCCTAATATTTGTGTGAAATTTACCCTTAACACATTTCCAACCGTGTGCCCGTGTTCTCGATGAACTCATTTTAACGTCACAGTCTCAATCCACTGTGCTAATTCCCTTCATAGTTTTAAACTCTTCAATCATGTCACCTCTAAATCTACTTTTGCTTATATTTCGGGAAGTGTATTTATGTGAAAAATACTAAGGTCCAGCATTGCTGAATTTGTGTTAAAAAGTCCCAGATTTCAGTCAGTGATCCATAATAACCCCTTTAGCCAAAAAATAAAAAATCACAAGGAAAATGGTGCAGAGCAGAAAGATGTGGAATTATAGCAAAAGATGCAACTGTCTGCAAGAAAGTTATACAGTGTGCTTTTTGTTAGAAGTTTTAGAGCCATTTCTCATGTATGCCGATTTAGTACTGCAGATGTTAACTAGTAGCCTTAATTATTACAAATTAATTCTTAAGTATGTATGTAACAGAGTAATGTGTCTGAGAAATTTAACAGTCACTTTACCCAGATGACAGATGGTTTGTGGACCACTTGACACAAATTTAGGGCCATTGGTGGTTTGCGGACCATGCTTTAAGAACCACTGTTCTAGATTTGTGAGACATCAGTGCTAAGCACTGTGTCAAAATGATACACATATTCTTTTTAAAATTTAAGCAAAGGACGTTTTATGTACCTACAATTTTTTTTACTATATTTCAAATGGAGTGGAAAAGTATATGTCTTGTGGTATTAATATGTCTACAGCAATGAATTTTTTTTTTTTTTTTAACACTTTGCAGTTGTCCCAGCACTTAAATCTGGTAAATTAATTCCTAATGGAGAGTCTGCTGTTCTTTCAGGTGGTGACAAAATACTACTATTTAATGTTTAACTTCCACAGACTACATGCAAGCAGCGCTGGGGCATTTCTTCATTTATTTTAACTGACATATAGTGAGGTGCTACAGTATTTCTGTTGCCTTCATTTAAGGTTAAATGGTCTCTAAAATGGTCTGGTACATGAGTCCAGCTGTTCAGAATTAAGACACTTAGTGCTCCTCTTTTTCTGACATCAGTGAGATGACTTTTATTTGCACTCTTTTCTCTGAGTACAGTATGCACTAGTTATTCAGCTCTGCTGGAGTTCCTCTGAACCTCCTCATACAGCAACAGGTTCTGCGTGAGTAGACAGGAGCTGCCAGAAACAGGCAGGCTATATTTGGGTAATGGGTACTACAGAAGGAAAATGAAGTCTTCTTGTTAATACTAAACTAGATAAAGTTTTCTGCTCCTTTAAATACTGATAAAGTTCAAGGATACATTTAATTCTGAGACCACCAGCAGACTGCCCCTGCACCTTGTGAGCTATTCTGTCATCGGAATATTGTCTCTGGGTGTAATGTCAGGCAACAAATGAACAACCTCTTACAGGGCTATCTGAATTGAAGATTAAGCAAAGAAAAGGGTAATTAGGGCAAAGTGGTAAGTAGCAGCCAAAGGGACGAGTCAAGCCACCTGCAAGACAGAAGCAGTCCTCCTGGAGTCAGCAGGAGGATCTTTACAAAATACTTTCATTTGCATGTTTTCCTGATAAAATTAGTATGAAATATTTTACTTTTTTGCTAATCCCTGTTTCCAGAATGGGACATACTGTAGCATAATATTCCCACGCATACTTAAATCAATTGAGGCTTGTGAATCCTGTCATAGCAGCATAAGGGGCATAGCAGGAACCAGCCTTGAACTGAGTTCCAGTACATCACAGGGCCGACTTATGTAGAGACCCAAATTCAAACAGGAGCAGTTTGGAATGGTTATTAAAAATGACAAGAACTTTGGCGGTACCCCACAATGACAATGGGTAAAACATGCATAATTTACATTAAAAATAACCAGACACAGGATTTAAACTGAGATCTGTGATACAGCAGCACTAACATACACACAGACACACACACACACACATACAGATATGTATATAGTGGCCTGAGGTGGGCACTCCAGCTCGTCAGACCTGACACAGACAAACACAGGCACATGTTTTTGTAAAGTACACTTCCCAATCATTTCCCACAACCATAAGCACAAAGCACAGCTGTGGCTCCTGGAGTAGTGGCCGCTAGCTACTTTTATGAATTACCTGGGAGTACTTGTGGGGTCCTGTAGGCTTAGTCTTGAAAAGGTGGGTGCCTGATGAAGCAGGGCTCTGCAGCATCCCCTGGTGGCACCCTTAATAATAATACATTTTATTTATATAGAGCCTTTCCCATGCTCAAGGCATGGAACCCAACAGGGATGAGCCACCAAATTCCAAGTCCCAGGATACTGTGTGGGAATCTGGAGTGCTATAGTAACCCAGGTGGACTGCCATCAAGTGATCCAGGGGAGATAATGCCCTAAGCACACTTTCTCCCCGGGTCCTTTTATTAAGAAGGCGTTGCAGCTAGAGCCAACCAAGTGCACTGGCTGTCCACTGCAAAAAAAAAAAAAAAAAAAAAATATATATATATATATATATATATATATATATATATATATATATATAAATCCATCCATTTTCCAACCCGCTGAATCCAAACACAGGGTCACGGGGGTCTGCTGGAGCCAAAGCAGGGCACAAGGCAGGAACCAATCCCAGGCAGGGTGCCAACCCACTGCAGATATATATATATATATATATATATATATATATATATATATGTATATATGTATATATGTGTGTGTGTGTGTGTATATGTATGTGTACACTGTATATATTGTCTGTACAGTATATATATATATATATATATATATATATATATATATATAAAATTCATGGGCAGCACGGTGGCGATGCTGCCTCACAGTAAGGACACCCGGGTTCGCTTCCCGAGTCCTCCCTGCGTGGAGTTTGCATGTTCTCCCCGTGTCTGCGTGGGTTTCCTCCCACAGTCCAAAGACATGCATGTTAGGTGCATTGGCGATCCTAAATTGCCCCTAGTGTGTGCTTGGGGTGTGTGTGTGCGCGTGTGTGTGTGTGTATGCATGCCCTGCGGTGGGCTGATGCCCTGCCCGGGGTTTGTTTCCTGCCTTGTGCCCTGTGTTGGCTGGGATTGGCTCCAGTAGACCCCCGTGACCCTGTAGTTAGGATATAGCAGGTTGGATAATGGATGGATGGATATATAATTCAGGGATGTGTCCAGTTTGGGTTGTTGTTCCATCCCAGATGAGTCCTGCCAACTGTGCCGCTGTTGTAAACAGTCGCTAGGCAGAAAAGGGCTGGGGTACCAGTTGGTAGTCCCTGTTTAATTTTTATGAATAAAAAAACAAAGAAAAATGCACTCATGTCTACTTCCCGTAGCTTCAAGATTTTTATATCACTAGGACAAGAATTCACTGCAAAAGTGGTAACTGTGTTAGTTGTTGTCCAGCTGGTGAGTTTCCGAACTGTGGACAGAAAAGGAGATGGGGTTAATGTCAGAGCCCCTTTCTACTTGAGGTGCTATTTTCCAACCTTATTTGAGCCTTGAAGATGCTCTGGAGCACACATGCTTGACAACATATGCAGTATATCACATCTGTCACCCACCTAGTTTTGGGGGTAAGGCAGCTACACTATTCTATTTGGGCTTTTCTTATTTATATTCTTTGTTGTTACATTTTTTAACTTTTAGTCTTATGACAGATTAATAAAAGACTTTATACTTCATCTTTCTTTCATTTGCAGGCCCTTTTATTTTGATGTTGCTCTCAGTATCAATTTTATGGGCTTCTACATATCGATCATATTTTATTTTGTGAAATTAAACTTTGTTTCTTCTATTTTTTGCTCTAGTGATCCTATATAACCTCAGCACAGGAATACAATAGAAATATTAAAAAAGGTTAAAGACGTTTGGCGTGTGGTGCTTTGTGCTGTGATTATTCTCCCTTTGGGGAATCAGTGTTTACCTGCGTTTCTAAATCCCCAGCAACGGCAACCGAAAGCGGATCATTTTTCCAGATTACCACATAGAGATAGATTCATGACTCAGGCTGCCTTTTCAGTGCACATTAGAAAAGATTTGCCTAACACAGGAAGCTGCAAATATCTTAAGAGGTTTATAGTTAGGATCTTTGTGCCTAGTGCTGTTTGAATTCACTATCCTGAAGACGGATCTTCTGTGTCACTTACCTCAGAAAACATTGTGATATTGTGATTCGGCCCCAATGTTTTACATGTCATCAGCTCCCATGATGTTGTAGACTTGTGCAAACACTTGTTCTGATTCATATTGATCTCACAAGGTGGTGAAGTTTAAGTGTCCTATTCCCTTTCGCCAAATTATATTTTATTGCAATTGTATCCATCCTTATACAAATAATTGGCTTGTTGCTTGAGTTGCTGGAAATCCCAAATCATGAAGATTATTACATGTTTTTTATCAGTTAATCTATTTTTATACAGACTTAGTGTGCTTATTTAAATGGCTAAAAAGTATCAAAACATTATTTAATATTTTATTGTATGTTTGACTGTTTGTCTTTTTTACTGCCATTTCATCTGAAAGAAACTTATTTATTTCTAAAGGGTCACTGTGTCACCCCACTCTTGAAAGGGTCGCCCTGGATTTGCTACACAAGTAAGAAGTATGAGCTGGCTACTCCTTGAACGAGTTTGCCCAAGTGTGACCAGCTAAAAATGTCATTGTAGAACAGTATAATTAATTAATTCATTACTAATAATATTTTGGAAGATAATTTAAAGTTAGTCTTGTCATTCATTTGGTAGTAGTTTAGCTGTTTTTGTTATTTAGACTTTGTGCATGGCTAGAATAGGTCTTACCCCATGCAGCCTGATCCATAAACTCCACAGGCTGGCTTTGGCCTACACATGACCAAAAACAGAAGTGGCTTTTAAAGTTCAAAATTACATTTTAAATGAAAGGGTAATGTAAAAACAAACAAACCTTTGACCTAAGGACAAGGCCAATACCAAATCTTTTTAAATAAGATTTTTATTTGTAATAAGCAAAAGCACAAAAATGTAGCAAAACACAAAATGATACAAAAAGGATTTGCTTAAAAAGCCAACCTAAAGATAATAAATTCCAAATCCTAATCCAAGAAGCAGAATCCACAAAACAAAAACAAAATAATCTAGAACCAGAAACATCCATACTTACAATAAGGCACTCTAGAATATCAATCAATGAACAGCTAAAGGGCCTGCTTTCAAGCTTCAAATATAAAGGCCGAGGGTGGTGCTTCTATGGCGACGTCAGGGTGGCCCTGCCTTTGGGGGTTTCCACCCATAAAGCACAAGGAACAAAGGAGGACACATACAATATTAAATTAATAAACAGCAGAATAGTAAAAAAAATGCATAAATATAATATAAAGAGCATGGACTCCGAGTAGAGAGGAGGTTGTTAACTTTATTTCCCTTCTTCTCTACAATAAAGAGGGACATTAGCCAGAAGAGTACTAACATAACTTCCTCTTCCGGCTGGCATCCCCCTGACCTTTAGGGGAGAAAGGAGACAACATTAACAACAGTCTCTACTTGGTGAGCCCTAAAGATGTCCCCTATTTGCAGATGCTTAACTGTAATGAATGCAGAGTGGCCCACGAAAAAGTGGCCCACCTCCACCGAGACAACTGCATTACATGGTGAAGAGAAAATGATCACATTTGGTAATCACATTTACAGATGATGCTGAAAGTGATTTCCTTGTGTGTCAATACATCTCTGTGCCCGTTTCTGCATGTTCATGTACACTCTTTGCAACAGGAGTTGTCTTGGTGGAGGCGGGCCACTTTTTTGTGGGTCACCCTGTATTAGAAAAATAATACCTTACAATACACAATGCTGACACTGAAAAGAAAAATGAACATGAGCCAAGCCTAAAATATGATTTTATGTTATGATCTGTATGCTCAATAATGGTGAAAAGATGCGAGACCTCTAAAAGTCCCATTAACCAGACCAGGACCTTCCCAAGCCTGCCCAGAAATAGACCTCGCCCTAGGCAGCCAGACCCCAAACTCTAAAGGCAGGCTTCAAACTGTCCCAGCCCCAAAAAATAGGGAAAAGACATTTTACATGCACTAATTCCTTAAATATCCCAAAATATACAAACATGCCTCTCAAAAAAAAAAGAAAACTGTTAAACCTTTGACTTGATTAACAAATCAAATTTTCTTTTTTTTTAACAAACAGGATAAAGTTAAATTTAATCTAAAAAGAGAAAAAAATTAGCAAAAATTATTGAGGCAAAAAGATTTGCCTAAAAAAGGTAACCCACAGCAATAAATCCTAATCCGTAATCCATAAACCAAAGACAGAAGCAAAAATTCAGAACTATAATACTCACAGGAAAGCACTCTTTGAAAGACTAACAACCACAATGAGCCACTGATGGTCTCACACCTTGGACTCAAATATATAGCCTGAGGGTGGTCCTTTAGCAGCATTGTCAGGGTGGCCCCATCTTGGTGGTTCCACTCACAAACATAAGGACACAAGAGAACACATCATCTTCATATATAATACGCTACCGTGGCTGTTCATTTGTCTGTCCAAGATTTTAAATCACATGTAGCTCGCAAACCGTTTGACCTATTGACCTGAAATATGGTACACATATACTATGTGACGTCTACTATCCGCTTTCGAGGTGATGATTGACCTCCAAGGTTATTCCTCTTTTTATTTTTATTTGATTTTATTGTAGAATCAACTCTTGTCAGCGGTCAGCATCAGTGACAGACTGCTGTCACTGTCCTGCTCCACTGACAGACTGAGACGATCGTTCCTCCCCCAAACTATGCGACTCTTCAATTCCACCTGAACGTTAAACGTTAACATTATACAAAGTTATTGTCTGTTTTTACCTGCATTTTTATTACTCTTTAATATTGTTTTTTTTGTATCAGTATGCTGCTGCTGGAGTATGTGAATATCCCCTTGGGATTAATAAAGTATCTATCTATCTATCTATCTATCTATCTATCTATCTATCTATCTATCTATCTATCTATCTATCTATCTATCTATCTATCTATCTATCTATCTATCTATCTATCTATCTATCAGGGCGGCCATGTGGTGAATGCGTACTGGCGCCGTTCTCATTTCCTACCACCTTCACCATCACTTCCACTACCTCTTCATATCTTAAATCATTCTTGAGGCAGATTGAAGACTTAAGTGCCAGCTTAAGTGAAAATTTAAGGAAAACGTAGTAAGTAATTGCAACACAAACACTGACTTAATCAGTTTTAGTGCAAAAAGATGCCAACAAATGAAGAGAAGAAGCTGGCCGCTAGGGTGGAGAAAAGAAGAGCTGCTCAGGAAGCAGCAAGCGCATCAACCTCAGAGCAAACGAATGCTAAACATACAAAGAAAGAGGATGAAAACTAGGAATGCTCAAGTCAAGTGTATTCACTGCACGTTATCGTGCAGTGCGCCGTTACTTGTATAAAGGTAATATATAATAAACAGAACAATATTAATAAAATTTATGTAATCAACAAAAGCACATGAGAAATAATACATCAGAAAAATACAAAGATCACAAAAGAAATGAAAATAAACCAGTAAAAACAAAGTGTTAACATAACACTTAAAGCTGCATTCACCAGCTGTCACTTCCTCTAACTTCCTGCATCTAATTGTGTATTAGGACACGTAACGTTTGATTGACCTTGGCTAATGCAGCAAGCCCGGTCAAAGGCACACAGGAGAGCTGTAGGGTAGGCCAGGAAGTCTGAATAATGAAGACCATCACAGAATGTACAAGTACCACAGAGACAGCAAGCATGATGCAGGATCCATGAGCAGCAGTGCTAACCTCTCTGTACTCATTCCTTCCTTTTTCGTTGAAATGGACCCTGTTTATTCCCATTTATTGTACACTATAGCACCAACTTATTTTATTTCACTTGTCCTCAATTTTGCTTCCATCAACAAAGACCATTTTTATTTTTTCATTGTATATTTTCTTCCTAACCAGTCAGATTTATGAAAAAAAAAATAACTTACTGAATGAATTTGTTCTCAAAAACAAGCATGATTGCTTGAGCTAGGACAAAGAAGACACAACCTGAGATTGCTGTTGATGATGATCTTAGTATCACCTTTGTGTCATTAAAGTAGCACTCTTGTGTTATCAGAGGTGTGATGTTACCAATCAATGAAATTACTTCAGCAGAAATGAAGCTCTTAAGTGTGAATAACACTGCTGTGGAGTGTTAGCAGATTAACAGCAGGGGTGTAAGCTGAGAATGTTCAGTGCTCGAGCATTAAAAAGAAAAAAGCAAGACTTTTAAATGGTGTACCACTGCTCCAATCACTCTGCCAAGCAGGTGCTTATTTGGTACGACTACAGTGCCTATCAAAAGTTTTTTCTGCTAAAGGTGCATCTAAATACTGACTTGAAGGGAGTGAATTCTCCAGTTATTTTGTGCTTTATATTTGTATTATATTTAGACAACTTTTCAAAGATCTGTTTTTCACTTTGACCAAAAATAGTCTTTATCTGCTAATCAATGTAAAAAAAATTTAATCTACTGTGCTTTGATGTTGTATAACAATAAAACATGAAAACAGGCATGGGAGTGAATACTTGTTATAAGCACTGTATGCGTACCACATTTTCCTCATCTCACTAATTTGCTTTGTCAATGAATGCTATGCTTCCTCACATCGATTAGACTTCTCAGTCAGGAGAGTTCAGACTGAAACATCGATTTGCTCTGTGTAGGTCATTATAAAAAACATAAATGAATTAACTAACTCAAAATGTAATTGCAAGGAACCTACCAATAAATACATAAAATCCTGTTTGCCCCTGTCACCAGCAAGAAAATACTCAGCGCCCCAGTCCTCTTCATTTCGCATCCTCACACTGAGAGGCTTAACTAATTGTGCTAATGGAGGCCTCCCTCCGCCCCATAGTCAGTCAAGATTCTAACTGTCTTACACAACAGTGAGCACTCTTTCTCAGCCTTGATACACTCACCACTCTTCTCTCCAGGGGTCAGATTTATAAAACTTGTGTACGCATGAAAATAGGCCTGAATTGTGCGCATGCACCTTCTTCACACAAAAGTTTGAATTTATTAAAGAAAAACTTGATGGGAGATTTTGCATATAGTTACAGCAACTATCATCCGTCACATGGGCAACATTTCAGAGAAAGTTGGAAATGACCACATTCTTGATCGAGTAGGGAAATGTGGCCAAACCAGCTAAATGACGACTCATGCACATAATAATTCAAGTCATCAAGCCGTTATTATGATGTAGGTTGACGTGTCAAACATATTAAACACTAATTAAAATTAATATGATGTACAGACTAATTTTGTTCTCTTTAAGTGGGCTAATGCTCTTCTTTGCCTACTGAAGAATTTTTTTTAACTTTTTTGTTAGTTTTTGCCAGCTACCTGTTGTCACTTCTCAGGATTAGAAACCAATGTATTCACTTATTGTCAAAAATCACATTAGGTAACAGCGTAGGCGTGATTCACTCCCTGTGTACAGAAAGCTGTGAATCTCCTGTTATAAGACCTCTTTGTAGCCTAATGGTTTGACACAACACGGCTTGTTTGGGGCTACTTGAAGATTATGTAAATGGTCATTTATGAAGAGAATGAGTGATTTGGGAGCAGCAGGATTTTTTGCCTATGATGATGGCTGGTTTAGATGATTTAGACTTTCAAAAGCCTTTCTTCTGGAAATATGTGCTGAGCTGGACCCAACATTAGAATGACAGACTGACTGAAATCGGACTACACCTGTTCATATCTAGGTATTGACAACAGTTGGTTTCCTGGAAATAGCCATCTACTAGAGAGAACTGGCTGACAGACCAGGAATATCTCAGCCAAGCTTCAGCCTCATCAGAGGTGGCCTTAGGGGTGTGCGGGATCTAAGGCTGACCAACCCCACATGGGGCCGGTTACATCAAATGCTGTTGCCGGTATGTGTGGACTGTATAAACTTGCTTGCGAATTTAATAAAAATAATGTTAACATACACTGGATTTTCTCATTACAGTAATTTTTTGCAAGATAACATACAGAGTTTATCTTAATATAACAATATAATCTATTTAAAAAGTATGCCACTATCTCTTCCACTCATGGCGTTGACAGCGATACGGCTAAACCAGTAATAAAACAATGCTGCATGTTCCACTACCAAACACTTCCCGCACTGTTTCAACTAGGCCTACTGTAGCAAACTGAACCAAAGACTCGACTAAGAAACGATGGTAGGCTCTTTGGACACGAATAAGTCATAAGTGACAAGCCATCAGTTTTTCTCAAGTCAAAACAGAAGCCAACCCAGTAACTAATGGGCTATACCTATTTTAGGAAGGGATTATACTGGCGACCTTTTTCGGGCGATGAAGGTGGACTATGGAATGTTTTCAAAGATGTACATATACAGAATTTGACCTTGAAGAGGGATTTTAAAAGGGTTCCTCTTAGAAGCATCTCAAATATATATATATATATATACTGGAGAATAAGACTTGACAAATCCACTCGAATAGGACACACAGACCTCAAAAGCAAGGCCCCCTTAGGCGCGGGGCCTAGGGCGGTTACCCCACTTGCCACCCCCAAACGCCACTCTTGAGCCCCATCATGCCGACTGTTCTGGAAGCCATAAACCCACTGACGAGATGCTACATTCACTTTCCATATGGTTTGGTTGTTCAGGTCAACATTAATAAACGATCTGTGGTGGCGTCTGGTTATCCCAAGTATTACAATAAGGGCACCTAGCGAGAGTGATGCTGCTTATGTTAACCATAAGTTGTGACATTCTATTAACACACAAGTCCTCTGTGATGCCAAGGTGAGAAATATAAACGTTGTAGCTCAGTGGCATTGTTAACCTTTAACTGATTCATTTTGAGGCAATGTAGCATTGATCAGACAACCTGCTGATGCTGCTGTATGTGATGGCTGGCGTGTTGGTAAAATAACTGACTGAATCTTCAGTGTTTCATATGGCCCACACTATTCATTGTAGCAACAATTATGTCATTACATGTGGCAGGTGATAATGGCTGCCCGCTCAGACACTGGCACCTTCTGCCTTTCCCCGACCCTCAGAGCCCAGAGAACCTCTGGGTTTTCAGTTTTTTACTTCCATTCCAGAAATGTGCATGTTATTTTCATTGGTGATTGATTGAGTGGTCTCCTCCGTGGCCTGGCACTCCATCTAGGATTTGTTTCTGCTTCACAACTTATGCTGTTGGAATGGGCTCAGCTCCTCCTGAAAGACTGAATTGAATTAAGGGGTTTGGAGAATTCTGTCAGAAAGTTTAAGAAATAAATGATGGTTGGAAGGTTTGTGCATTCATGCAGTCCTGCTAGAATAACCTATGCTGTCTCATAACTTTATTTTGTAATTAACTAGTTCAGAAAATGGATGAATAGATGATTTGTTTATCAACTGAATATCTGGAGAGATTATTCTCTTATATTTCTTTCCTCCAGTGTCATCCCTGTAATAGTTTCTTCTATAACCTGGCGTATTTTTAACATTTTTGTTTGTAATCCTTTTTTCAGTAGAAAGATTTGAGGTCTATTTCCATTATATATCAATCAAAAATCATGGCCCTGATTGGCTCCTTGTGCTATGATCAATATTAATTACTACTAATAGCAGACTGTTTGCACACATGGAGGTCAGGTGCGTTATTAATCTGAGGTACAAAAGACTTCTTCTGTCACGCGCACACTTTGGAGTTAAATGAGATCACCCCAAGCAGCGTCGGCGTTTTAACTCCCAAGTGGGAGGCAACTGCACTAACTGCATTGCTCTCGTCAGCCATAAAGATGAGAGCGGAGAACAGAAACTGTGCTGCTCGTAATGGATGCAGATCATGTTCGAGTTCATCCCATTATTCTCTGCACACCCATGTAGAGATCAATTTGATTCTGTATCTGACAGATTGGTCTGTTGTGTGCCATTTGGAGTGTGCTCTTTGGTTTTGAAATAATGTTGCATGCGATAATCCCCTTTTTGTACAAGTGTCTCAGTGTGTGATCGAAACAGCCATTAAGATTCCTTTAAGTAACCTTTAGAGCACAGATGTTTAAGCAATTGACATCTGCAGGTTGCCAGTAAAATGCTAAATAGAAGGTTACTGGTAATATTGGCAGTTTAAGTTTGAATAACTTAACATCCTCACACACACATAATCCAGTTCACTGTTGTGGGGGGCTGAAGCCTGTCTTGGCACATTGGAAATAAGACAGCAACCGAGTATGTGAGGGCATACACAGACACACTGGGTCAATACAGAGGCACTATTTAACCAAATACACACTGTGCGCATGGCTGGGACGCCTCCACACTGGAGGAAGCATATCCAGAGTATTACCTCTACTAGGTGGCAGTCCCCCTGGGTTGCAGTGGTGCTTTGGTCTCCCGCAAGGCTCCATGGGAGTTGGAATGTGATACAGCCTTGTTAGGTTTCGTGGGCACCGCCAGGGGGATCTGCAGTTGCTGCTGAGCCCTTATGGGCAGCTTTTCCGCCACAGCCAGAAGTGGGTCAAGAAGCACCTGGAGCACTTCCAGGTGCCATATAAAAGGAGCCAGCAACCACTACTCGGGGAGTCTGAGTCGGGTGGGAGTAGACGAAGCTTATCCAGAGGTTAGGATGAGGAAAGAGAAGAAGAAAAGACTTTGGTATCAGGCTGTGCTTGGTGACTGTGTTGTGCTTGTGGGTAACAGAGAAAGGCGTTTCCCATGAAGAAAAAGAAAAATAAAAACGTGTGTGCTTGCACTTGTGCCTCTGCATCTGTCTGTCTGTGTCAGGTTTGGTCGGCAGGAGCGCCCTTTGGAGGCCTGAAACCATTCTTGGAGTGGTGGGAAAAAACAGAGTAAATGGAAATAGAATCTATCTAACCAATGGGCACAGGATTCTAACCCAGCACAATGGATGATGCATGAAAATGAAGTGGTAACCATGGTGTACCATGTTCAGAATACGATTTCCAGTATACAGAATAATGTTCCACGTTCCCAAAGCCAGTCCCCCACTGCTAGGGTCTAGTCCAACTAGGTCTTACTCATCTGTGCCTTCCGCTAAACTGGCATCACACCTGACCTTCACCCTTCGTCTTGCAGGTGAGGGAGGAACAACTGCCCTAGGTGGTGAAGTTCAAGTATCTTGGGATCTTGTTAATGAGTGATGGAAAATGAGAACTTAAGATCGAGAAGCAGGTGCTGTACCGGTCCATGTTGGTAAAGGTGCCCAACAAGCTTCCTCTGGCAGCAGAAGTCCTGCCGAATAGGGCTCTGCAAGTGCCCAGGCATCCCCTGGCGGTGGCCACAGGCCCCAGCAGGGTTGAGCTTCCATGCTCATAACCCGTGGCCCTACTGGAAGCCAAGGAGGCTACCCTGTGTTGGTCCGGAGGAGAAAATACTCTCTCCCCTGGTCCTTCCATGGTCAGGACGTCCTAGCTGGGTAAGGGCCCTGGCTGTCCGCCACATTGCTTAAGCCCTTCTTTGTTTGAGCAGTTTTTTTCCCTTAGCTTGCTTTGTCACAATTACATTTCAACATGCATACTTGTAGAGTCAAATCTGTTATGCTACTGTGTCTGACAATTCATTGGTATTTAATTAGTCTCTTGCAAGTTTTATATCCATTTTGTTTGGCAGCATGCCTGGCTGGATTTCACCTTCAGATATGATAATCCACTATGCAGTCATCTCACACACACACCAGCGACTTCACTATCAGCTCATTTCCAGCGAAGATGAAGCCCTGTTCATCTTCAGCTCTGTCTTCTCTTATTTGTAGAACAATCAAGTGAGGTTTTGTCTTTAAGCTTGTTTTTTTAAAAGCTTTATGTGAGACCGCTAGTACTTTTTGTGTGGTGGATGATGTCTAAAGTATTTTTTTCTTGGTATTGTTATCCTTCACACCCTTTACAGTGTTGCATTCATCCTTCATATTGATGAACCTGACACTCGGCTGATTTAATGATTTGATGGACTGCCCCTTTGTTTGAATCAATGTGAACAAGCCCAGTTTTTTATTATTGTAAATAGGTTGTATTGATTTTTCACTGTTATTTTACACTACCTTTAATAACAGTTTCTTTCTCTTTAACATACAGATAGGCAGATTTTATTTATGGATAAGTGATGGTATAATTTTGATCAATGCAGAAGGTGAATATTCTTACATTCTAAATCTTTAAAACTGGACACTTGAATTTGGTCTGTACACCAAAACAAAAGCACATATAAAAATTCACACTATCAACTTCCTTTTGTTTTATACTGCAGCATATTTGGAATATGATACAGTTATTTTAAAATATTGCTTCTCCTCTATAGTGCCTTACATTCTGAGCACAATCCCTTGTTAGTTCGACAGGCAACACTGAACTGGATTAGAATGTTTGGATGTGTACAAGATTAGGCATTGTAATGAACCCCAACCCTAAAATGCCATTTAACTTGTTTATGAAAGTGTGGTACCGTGTCTAACGCTGTAAAATCACAGCTCTACAGCTTCAGGTTCAAATCACAGGATACATGCTGTTCACATGTTCTTCCCACACCTGCTTTATTAGCTTTCCACCAGGTACTCCAGTTTTCATACCAACGATGGGTATGTTAAATTAACTGGAGATAGCAACCTAGTACAAGAGTATATTAGAACATTAAAAAAATTTTGAAGAGAATAGGACATTGAGGCCAACAAAGCTTGGCAATCCTATCCATCTAATTTCTCCAAAATAACATAAAATTGAGTTTTGAAGGTTCCTAAATCAATTAGATAGATAGATAGATAGATAGATAGATAGATAGATAGATAGATAGATAGATAGATAGATAGATAGATAGATAGATAGATAGATAGATAGATAGATAGATAGATAGATAGATAGATAGATAGATAGATAGATCTTCTGACTTGGCTGAAGATAAAAAGAGCAATCATAGTCTCAGTGAGGCATTATGCAGGCATGTTGCTGTTGGTATAAACGAGTCACAGTAATGTTTCTTGACACACTTCTGCTGAATAATTCGTTGCTTGAAAGTCCTCAGTGTTGGTGTGTCAGAGAAAGGATGTGCATCATTGTTCATAATGGCACTCAGTTTTGTTTTCATTCTCTCCTTTGTTACGAGAGTCCGCCCTTTTAATTAAGTTATTGATTTGGTGGGCCTCTCTGGAAGTGATATTTCCAGACCAGCACACCACAGTGTAGAAAATCGCACTGGCCATCGCAGAGTTGTAGAACATTTAAAGAACGTTACTATCCACATTTTAAAAAGGCAGTCTCCTAAGTAAAAAAGAACCTGCGCTGCCCTTTGTTATACAGTTTTTCTTAAATTCATCTGGACACTGTCCTAATGTAGATAGTGCCAAATCCACTATGACTCCTAAATTCTTCTCATAAGGAGAACTTTCACATTTCAGACTTCCCACTTTGTATTCAAATCTAACATTTATACTTCCTACATGTAATACTGTACATTTACTTACATTAAATTTAATCTTCCAACAAATCTGCCCAAACCTGTATTCTGTCCAAGTTCATTTGTAATGATTCGACTGATTCTGCATTATCTGCCATTCCACCTGGTTCAATATCATCTGCAAACTTAACCAGCTTGTTATTTCAATTTCTATTCAGATCATCTATATATTTAAAAATAGTTGTGTTCCCAGCTCTGACCCCTGAGTGACACCACTTTTAACATCAATAACTATAGATAGGCCCCATGACGGACTGCCATGCCATTCAAGATTGATTCTCATGTAGAGCGCAGTGCTGCTAAGCTGTGTTCTGAACCCCTTTCAGTGACACTGAATTGGATTAAGTGGATCTGACAGTGTTATGTGAAGTTATATTTCTTGCTGATTCCTTAGAGCTCTCACATATGTTATGGGACATGAATGGCATGCTGCCACACATATGAGCAAAGCATGCTGTCCTTTTCACACTACATTTTCAAGCCTTTGGTTGTCATAGACTTGCATACTGAGTAGAATGTCAATGAAGCAGGTGACACACTCCTATTAGTCTAATAATAATATTACATACACTTCTATAGGGTCAGCAATGACAGAGCATACAAAATACAAATGGAAGAACAACTATCCCGAGAGCCAAGCTGTGGAAAGCAACTAAACCTTTTTTTATATATATAAGATTTTTAATACCTGGTAGGAATACAGACAACCAGGGTAGGGTCCAGCATAGATTGCCTCCCAGTAAGGCCCCCATTGAATATTGCCAAGTTTCTGACATATTTCCTTTCTAAGACATTTTTGTGAGATAGAGTGCTAAGACTTTGCCAGTTTGTAACACTTGGCCCAGTACCCTGCTGCTGCTGACTTTGCTATCAATGTGTGTGAACATGGATGCATTTCCATCAGGAGTCCCCAAAGTAGATCACACAAGTTCAGCACTTTTATCATCTTAAACTAAGACACATGACACTTAACACTCATTTATGTGCTCAGTACAGGGGGATTGGTGCTGTATATACTGTAAATAGATAGAGCTGTTCAAAATATTTAGACAAGTACGACGAATACAGAGTTCCTGGGTCGGCCATCAAAAATAATGATGACTCTGACTGACAAAAGAGTAAACTAAGCAGAAATGCCTTTATAACTCAGAGGGCTTCGGCAAGAAGCAGTACATAGCTGGCTAAGCATTTAACCAAAAACGTCTTTCAAAAGGCATTCAGAAGCTTGTAGACTGCTTTCATAATTGAATTGAAAAGTAGTGAAGTTGTATAAGAAAGTGACAAACCTGAAGTGTCTGTAACACAAATAAATAAAAAAAATAAATAAACTAAACTGTGGAAACGTTTTGAAGAATCCTCATACTAAGGCTTGCTGTAATCATGTGGCATGCCATTAAAACTTCCAGTCAGAACAGGGAGATGTTTGTGGATCCATGTCATGTTAAACACTAGCCTGGAAAATAATAGAGTTCATTAGCCTTATATGAAAGTTCACCAGAACTTGCTTCAGTCTCCTGTCTCTGTGAAAGGTACTTGTGAGTACCTACCTGACATTTACTAGCTCCTGTGAGGACAAAACAATGAGCAAGTTAGCAGCACAAGAGCACAAAGCCAAAACAACTGTGCCTACTAAAAGTTCAACAGGGTTAAAAAGAAAAGCCGTTGCATCGTTACAGGGGAATGTGGTTAGCATAAAGACTTGTTACTGTGGCAAAATGTAGATAAGTGGATAGATCTTTTCAAAATAGTCAAACAAGTGTGATGACAGCCAAGCACTATGGTCTGCTAATGAAAATTTGAAAGAAGCTGGGGCCATCATTCTCATTGATGAAAGAGTGACAATGTATGATGGCCACATGTGAAAGTCTACCTGATTTGAAAGCGACATGACAGTGTCTGTGTGAAAAAGAGTCTGCAAGGGACTGCTTACTGGAAAAATTGTGGAACTGGAAGTGAAACATATTGTTTCTTAACTTGATAAGAGTTGGGAAATGCTGTGGTCACTAGGACAGGCCAAAGGAAAGACCTGATAGGCAGAACTATCTGGTACTAAAATAAAAATGCAGGGCAAAATTAGTGTTTTGAAAATTAAACTAGCAAAAATATCCCTGTCAAAACAAAGCAAACGACAGGGCAAACAAACAGCAAATTGTTTAGCAGAAGTTATCCAGAAGCTTGGATGCTTTAATACTGTCCCACCATAAATAGTCTGCAGGTGATAATGCCGCATTTCGTGATCTCCGAGTCCATGTTTATAACAAAGGCATGGAAATATATAAATAAATAAATATATACATAAAATGCATTATTATTATTATTAATAAAGGATGGTTGTGCCTTGACAATGGCAGCACCCACAACAAAACAAGATGCTGTCGCAATAAATCAAAATATATGATGGTAAAAAAAAATTTTTAAAAACTAAATGTAACAACAAAACAAAAGTAAAACTAAATTCAGCAAGGTTTAAAACCTAAAAGGAACTACAGTAATCCCTCCTCCATCGCGGGGGTTGCGTTCCAGAGCCACCCGCGAAATAAGAAAATCCGCAAAGTAGAAACCATATGTTTATATGGTTATTTTTATATTGTCGTGCTTGGGTCACAGATTTGCGCAGAAACACAGGAGGTTGTAGAGAGACAGGAACGTTATTCAAACACTTCAAACAAACATTTGTCTCTTTTTCAAAAGTTTAAACTGTGCTCCATGACAAGACAGAGATGACAGTTCTGTCTCACAATTAAAAGAATGCAAACATATCTTCCTCTTCAAAGGAGTGCGCGTCAGGAGAGAGAGGAAAGCAAACAAATCAATAGGGCTGTTTGGCTTTTAAGTATGCGAAGCACCGCCGGTACAAAGCTGTTGAAGGCGGCAGCTCACACCCCCTCCGTCAGGAGCAGAGAAAGAGAGAGAGAGGGAGAGAGACAGAGAAAAACAAAGTCAAAAATCAATACGTGCCCTTCGTGCTTTTAAGTATGTGAAGCACAGTGCAGCATGTCGCTTCAGGAAGCAGCTGCACAGAAGGTAGCAATGTGAAGATAATCTTTCAGCATTTTTAGACGAGCGTCCGTATCGTCTAGGTGTGCGAACAGCCCCCCTGCTCACACCCCCTACGTCAGGATCAGAGAAAGTCAGCGCAAGAGAGAGAGAGAAAAGTAAGTTGGGTAGCTTCTCAGCCATCTGCCAATAGCGTCCCTTGTATGAAATCAACTGGGCAAACCAACTGAGGAAGCATGTACCAGAAATTAAAAGACCCATTGTCCGCAGAAATCCGCGAACCAGCAAAAAATCCGCGATATATATTTAAATATGCTTACATATAAAATCCGTGATAGAGTGAAGCCGCGAAAGGCGAAGCGCGATATAGCGAGGGATCACTGTATACAAAAGGACAGAACAAAATGTACAAACTGAGATAAAATTTAATAAAGTTGTATGCACATTAATTCTGTATAAATGTAGCTAAATTAGGACATTCAGGTTCTTGATTTAGATTTTAAAAAGCCAACAATTGTGTTACTATTTTGGTGTTGTCTGGTAGTTTATGTGTGTTTTTGTTTTGATGTTCATTTTGATGATTTCATTTTATTGTATTTTGCACTCTAGAGTAACAAACATGACACAAGTGGGGCTGAGACCTCCAAAAATAGCCACAAGGCAGGCCAGAGCCTTCACTAACCAGCCCAAAAGAGTCTCATCCCGTCCAGCTTACTTCCATCTACAAACAGTATGCTTTGGTCTGTCTAAACCCAAAAATGGGGAAACTGGTTTTTAAAAATGCCCTTTATGATCCAAAATAAATAAAAATATCTTACAAGAGGGCAAAATAATGAAACTCTAGCTTGTGTAGATACTCCAAGACAAGGATATTTTCTAAACAAATATATTTATGAAACACAAGGTACTCAAAAGAGCAAAAACTAGTTGCCTAAAACAGAAGTGTTCCAATATACAATCCAATATTCAGAATCCAGAAAACAGAACAAATAATCAAAATGACCAGAAAATACAATCAAAAGCAGTAATACTTACAAACTCCAAGGAGCATCAATGAACTGCTTCTGAGGCCTCTTCACTGTCACTCCTGTATGGTCAGTGGGAGGTCTCAGCAGCAGTGACATCAGGGTGGTCCTGCCTCTTGGGAAACCACTTACAAAACACAAGGGACATAAGAGAACATTAAGACATCCATAGATTCAAACTTAATGAAAAGATAAACAAACCCAACAGTGATAATATTTAAACTTGAAAAGTAATGGTACAGATTTAACAGCAAAGAAAAAAAACACAATAAAACACAAAATGAACATAAGGCAGGGAATACACTCTGTCCAAAACATAACATTTGTCATTGAACTGACACTTTCATTGTGTGCTTCTAGGTTTCATGCATGCTGCTCTTTCATGTGTCTGGTCACTATGATGCTCTGTGGTTGCTAGGCATTTAAAGCATGTACCATGTGACCTATGACATAATCGCAAATGTGATATACTGTAGAAAATGGCTGCTCTTGTTTAAGAATGTCTGAACTCTAAACAGTGCTACTTCTGGCTGTAACGTAAAGCCAGAAGGTGCACCCAGCAGCCATGACTTATGGGTCTCCCTGCCTCTTGGGAACCAGAAGTCAATAACAAACATAACAGAAAAAAGTCATAAAAATAAAACACATATGTTAATAAATTAACAAAAGATTCTGATTTTGATTTTTGTTTCATTTTGACTTTGATTTTGTTTGTCCTTAAAACCTCGGTGAAATTTTCAAATTACATTTGTGAATTCTACCTTTGTTAACAACAATACTTTGGTTTTACTATACAAAACTTGTCTGATAGGACAGGCAATACATCTTATTTGACCAAGACAACCTGTATCTTTGACTTTCATATTTTTTTAATGACAGTTATATTATTATCCTCTAAAGCATACATGTTGAACATTATCACTTGCATATGCCCCCTTGTCCTGTAGCAGACATGTGTATGAGAATGAAGATAAATCATAGTCATCCTGCAAACTCAAAAACAGCAGATTACATGAATCAGCAAAGGTGAGTAAGGCAAACATAATAAAAAGAAAGTAACATCAAACTGGCTATGAAACCCAACACTTCGGAGCACAGTTTCAGTAACAGAATGGGTATAGTTTTCCAGTGTACCCGTGATTTGGCATTGTGTCTGTGCATCTCGCCAACCACATTCACTGTGGGCAATCAAATACGTCATCTCCTCTCTGGGCTGCTTCCACACTACTGCAGTCAAGAACTTATTTGTTGAGTTGCTCTTTATTTTTTCAGCTATTAAAAATCCAGGTGGAAGCCTGATACAGTGGATAGCACTTCTGACCCCAGGACGCAGTTGTGGTAAAGTGCATTAGGGGTCCGTGATGGTGCAAGAGTTTTTAAAAATGTAAGGCAGCGCAGACCCCTGAGTCTAGGTGTTCAGGAGGAAAGCCGTGCAATGCAGGGATCTTGATGAAGGAAGTTGCTAACTGCACATAACGTGCACGCGGGAAGTTAATGGAGTCGTTTGTCATTGACAGTTGTTTGGCACATTTGTACCCATTGGGGATAAAATTAGTCTGAAATGAGAGAAATGAGATCAAGATCAGCAACAGAAGTTAAATTAAGTGGAAGACAATGAAAGACAGAGAGAAAATGTCATGTTCAGGGCAAGAGAAGTGCAGAGAAAAGAAGACAGGGTGGTCAGGGAAGAAGCCTTATGTGGAGTGGGAGAAACGATGCTCCATAGGGTGGGTTGCACCTGCTGAGGGTTGCTCCAGTAAAATGTCCCATAGAAGGCAAAGGATGGTGATGAGACAAGGAAGCAGGGCTTGCAGGGTCCTCACGGACACTGAGGGATGGTGGTGGGAGCACAAACTGAAGATGATTGACCGTGCTTGCCTGTGTATTTCTTCTTTGGCTGAGTAGATCTCATGGGTGACAGGTTTGAGGAAGGACACTCTCGTGCTCGAGTTTTGAAAGAATCCTGACTGTGTTCTAAATCTTGATTTTAGCCAAATTAATGTTTATTTTATTTATTGGATTTTAATCTCCACAAGGCCACTGTTTTATTGAATTGTACATTTATTTGTCGAACACAATATAAATAAAACTGTGTTATGCAATTTGATGCACCATTCTTATTTTTTGTGTCCACATTTCCCTAACACTCAATGTCCTGGGTTTAAGAAAATGCTAAGCTGTGGGCACCTGGGCATTATACCAGTGTCCTGGGCATGCATTTTGTGCCAGATGTTTCTGTGTGTGGTGTCTCCTCCTGTCTGTATGTTTTTTTATCTGTTACAAGCTAAAGATGTGCCGGTTAGGCCAACTAGCAACACTAAATTTGCATCTAAAGCTTCCAGGAAAGCTTCTTGACATCCATGAATTGAATTAAGCAAATTTAGGAATGTTATGTTATTTTGGTTCTTAAGTACATTTTTGTTTATTAATATTCTAGTTTTTGTAAAATAATTGAATTAGAAAAATTAATGTCTGCTTTTAAATAAATAATGATCTGATGATCTACAGCATTGATCACTTAGAGCAGGGTTTCATAAACTATGGGCTCTGTCCCAAAATAAATCGTGGGTTGCCACCGTTGGGTTGGGATACTGTTGTATTTAAGGTAATGGGTCGCAGATGGTTTGCAAAGTGGGTCACAGTGGGTCATTGTGGGTTGGAAAAGCAATCAGCATAGCTTGGACGATTGTCCCCAATTAATCACTCCCCCTGCTCTGACAATTGGACAGTATTCTCATTGGTTTATCCAAGAGGGACAAACCCAACATGATCAAGGGGACGCCCACCCCTCCTGCATTGATGATCATCTAGGCGTTCAACAAGGAATGGGTCCCAACAAAAAAACTTTAAGAAACACTGACTTAGAACAATAGAAATGTAAGGGCACCATTATTCTGGAATCTATGAATTATATTCTGATGACAACACTATTAAAAGAAATCACCAAGACCAGATAATATTTATCCTTGAGTTCTTAAGGAGGCTAGTGAGTACATATATAAACCCTTGACACATATTTTTAGGAAGTCAATGCGCACTGGAGAGATTCCGAAGGAATGGAAAATGGCAAATATCATCCCATTATATAAAAAGGGTGACCGGGCAGATTTAAGCAACTATAGGCCAGCAAGCTTAACATGCATCACAGGAAAATTAATGGAAGGAATTATTAAGGATAAGATTGAGCAACACCTGGCAAGGACAGGAGTTATTCTGAACAGTCAGCATGGGTTCAGAAGAGGGAGGTCGTGTTTTACTAACATGCTGGAATTCTATGAGGAGGCAACAAAAGGATACGATCAAAGTGGAGCTTATGATATTATTTATCTGGACTTTCCGAAAGCATTTGATAAGGTGCCACATGAGAGGTTGGGCATCAAACTAAAAGAAGTGGGAGTTCAGGGTGATGTTTTTAGATGGGTACAGAATTGGCTCAGACACAGGAAGCAGAAGGTGATGGTGCAAGGAACCTCATCAGAACTGGCCGATGTTAAGAGTGGTGTTCCACAGGGTCAGTGCTGGGGCTGCTGCTATTTTTAATATATATAAATGATTTAGATAGGAGTATAAGTAACAAGCTGGTTAAGTTTGTAGATGATACCAAGATAGGTGGATTAGCAGATAATTTGGAATCCGTTATATCATTACAGAAGGACTTGGATAGCATACAGACGGGCAGATTTGTGACAGATGAAATTTAGTGTCAGTAAATGTAAAGTATTATATATAGGAAGTAAAAATGTTAGGTTTGAATACACAATGGGCGGTCGGAAAATCAAGAGTACACCTTATGAGAAGGATTTAGAAGTCACAGTGGACTCTACGCTATCAACTTCCCGACAGTGTTCAGAAGCCATTAAGAAGGCTAACAGAATGTCAGGTTATATAGCGCCTTGATGTGTGGAGTACAAGTCCCAGGAGGTTCTATTCAAGCTTTATAAACACACTGGTGAGGCCTCATCTGGAGTACTGGGTGCAGTTTTGGTCTCCAGGCTACAAAAAAAAGGACATAGCAGCACTAGAAAAGGTCCAGAGAAGAACGACTAGGCTGAGTCCAGGGCTACAGGGGATGAATTATGAGGAAAGATTAAAAGAGCTGAGCCTTTACAGTTTAAGCAAAAGAAGATTAAGAGGTGACATGATTGAAGTGTTTAAAATTATGAAGGGAATTAGTCCAGTGGATCGAGACTGTTATTTTAAAATGAGTTCATCAAGAACACAGCTGAAAACTTGTTAAGGGTAAATTTCGCACAAACATTACAAAAAAACAACATTACATTACAAAGTTTTTCTTTACACAAAGAACGATAGACACATGGAATAAGCGACCAAATAGTGTGGTAGACAATAAGACGTTGGGGACTTTCAAAACTCGACTTGATGTTTTTTTGGAAGAAATAAGTGGATAGGACTGGTGAGCTTTGTTGGGCTGAATGGCCTGTTCTCGTCTAGAGTGCTCTAATGTTCTAATGTACTCTGTCTTTCTTTCTGGTAGGTTCTATTTGTGACCTCTACCAGTTATCTATAATTTTTCAAATAAAAAGAAGCAAATTCAACATCCTAACTTAATCATTCCTTATAGGACTAATTTTCCTTTCCACACTTAAATTTAGCAGGCCAGTTATGGTTACTAAAATGGTCCCACAGCCTGCCTGACCCCTGCTTATACACCATTATATACATTTTTGTGGATCTCATGTATTCATCAGTGCCAGCACTTACACATGTACATACATCTGGCAAGGTGGTGTAGAATCGGTGCAAATTTATGTATGCGTGTATATAATTATATATGTTTCATTTAATTTTTCGGGTATGGATAGGAACAGGTTTACAACTCTTTCATATGTTTGTGTTTTGGAACCACAAAATAAATTATTAATTTACATCATAAGGTGAGCATGTGTGTGTGTGTTTTTCTCTTCCATTTGAGAAATGGCTTGAATCCAAACCCAACACAACTTAAAATGGAAAGGGAATAAGCAATTAAAAAAATGGATGCTTATGGCCTTTCCATCCTGCAGTTATCCGTCTGTTATACTTAACTTTCACTACTTAACTCTCACTGCTTTAGCTTAAATAGAATAATTTAAAAAGTAATAAAAATTAATAAAAATGAGCACATAGTTTAAACTGGCTGGTCTGATATTGATCCTCTAAAGCCAGGAAGCTGGAAAGTGCAGCAATATTATCCTGTGAGAGACCTTTAGTGACATGATAGAGATAATAAGAGAAAACAAAACCAGATTACAAAACATATATTTCTGCAAATGAAATCCTGAATGAATTATTCATTTTTTTAATTTCTGATATCTAGCCTTGTATTCTGGACCTAACCTGATTATACCTTCTCTATGTTTCTGTCATTGGAGTGACTTCTTGAGAGTAGCCTTCTGGGTTTTGCCTCCCAAATAACACTTTTATTCTTGAGATAATTTCCCTGTAATTTTGGCATTTATTGTTTATATGCATATCAACTTTTTGTTTCCACATTGTCAAAGTTTCATAAATTATCAGAAAATTCAATTTGTGAAGTTTGGATGAACTGAGCATGGATTTTGCCATTTACCATCTTTACAATACTTCCTTTGATTTTCATTGTATTCTGTGAAATTAACCTGATATTAGCCTCATTTGATTAGTGTTGACTCTTAATATTGAATCCAACAATGTTAACTGAACCTTTTTGGTATTGAAAGCTAAAGCATAATATAACTGAAATAATGATTAAACAAAATATGAATAGCAATATATAAAAATAATAAAGTATAAGAGTTTTGAAAGTACTACTTGGTTTTCTATGTCCACTTAGAGTCATATGAACATAAGGAATAATGAAAAAAAATACGACAATCGAGAGGAGACTATTCAGTCCATCAAGCTTGTTTGTTTAGCTAATTGCTAAGCTGTCCTAACATCGCATCCAGATCTAGGTACTTCTTAAAAGTTGTCAAGGTTTCTTCTTCAACTACATGACTCAATAGTTTGTTCTAGATTACCACGAGTCTTTGAGTAAAGAAGTGTTTTCTAGCTTCATTCTTAAATGTACTTCCCTTTAATTTCTGCTGGTAACTTTGAGTATACAATTCTCCATTTAGCTGAATCTTCTTTATAAATGCCTTTCAGAACTTTGAAGACATAGATTAGGTCTCCACACAGTTTCTAGTACATGAGACTGAACATCCTTAATTCCCTGAGTCTGTCACAGTAGGCCATATCCTCAAGTCATGCGATTCTCCTGGTTCATCTCATGTGTTCATCTTCAAGTGCTGCTATGTCTTTTTGTAATGTGGTGACCAGAAGTACATGCAATATTCCAAATGCAGTTTCACAAATACATGATATAGTCTAAACATAATATCCCTCTGTTTATATTAAACAGTTTTCACAATGTAACATAGCATATTTAATCATTCCAGCACATTACTCTCCAATGTTATATTTATAATTTACATTAATTTTGCCCTAATGTAGCACTTTCCATTTTTCTATGTTACACTGCATTTTCTAACTGCTTGCTCATTTCTAAAAATTGTCCAAATGTCATTAAAATAAATTAGAAAAAGTAGCGGTCTAAGGAGAGGTTCCTGAGAGACTCTAGTGATGATCTAACCCCACATGGAGAATTCTCCTCTTATCTGTACTTTTTATGTCCTACCTTGGGAGTCATGGGAAGCTGAGGGTTATGGCACAAAGTAAAAAGCAGCTTTGAATAGGATTACGCTGATGACCACATTCCCACACTCATCCATCTCAAGACAAATTAGATTCACCAATTTGCCTTACATTTTCATCTTGTGGCTGTGATGTATAATAAGTGTACCATGAAAAAAAACTTGCGCAGTTGTAGAAAGAATGTGTGCTTTCCATTAAAATCAATGACTGGGCCAAGAATCACACCAGCCACCCAGGCTAGTCAAAAAAGACGGCATGCTATCATGCACAGAGAGTAAATTTGCAAAATTAAACTTAAATGATAATCTTATGTTTCCTCCGGGTGCTCCGGTTTCCTCCCACAGTCCAAAGACATGCAGGTTAGGTGCATTGGCGATCCTAAATTGTCCCTAGTGTGTGCTTGGTGTGTGGGTGTGTGTGTTTGTGTGTCCTGTGGTGGGTTGGCGCCCTGCCCGGGGTTTGTTTCCTGCCTTGCGCCCTGTGTTGGCTGGGATTGGCTCCAGCAGACCCCCGCGACCCTGTAGTTAGGATATAGCAGGTTGGTTAATGGACGTATGGATGGATGATAATCTTATTCATTAATTACACTGTGGATATTGAAGATAGACAGAGGTCATAGGGGATGAGCAGAAGGCCAAATGGGTTCTCTCCAATCATTAAATGGCAGCAGAATGCTCCCTTTTTTTGAAAACTTCAAAAACTGCCATATATTATGGAGAGCAGACAGTGTCTAAGCCATTCATTGTTCCTGGGTCTAAAGTGGATTCAGAAGGTATTCAGACACCTTCCTTTCTGCACACTTTTACTGTGTTGTAAATATAATTTTAAGTGGATACATGTACCATTTTTACCCATCAATCTACACTCGATAACCAATGGTGAAAACATGTTTGGTAGAAAGGATTTCAAATTTATGAAAAATCAAACACTGAAATTTCTCATTTATATAAGTATTCAGACCCTTTGCTGTGACATTTCAAATTGTGGTCATGTGTGTCCTGTTTGCTGAAATTCTCCTTGTGATGTTTCAAAAACTTGATTGGAATCCACCAGTGACAAACTGAACTGATTGGGCCTTGTTTAGAAAAGAAGTGTATATGACGTCCCACAATCCACACTGCATGACAGGACAAAAAACAAGAAATGAAGTTTAAGGAACTCTCTGTAGACCTCCACAATCAAATTTTTTGAGGCATAGATCAGGGCAAGAGTAGAAGACCATTTCTAAATCTTTGAGTGTTCCCAGGAGCACAGGAGCCTCAATAATTTTGAAATGGAACAAGACTTGAACCACCAAACTTGCTTATCACCTAGAGTTGTCTGTCCACCCAAACTGAGTAACCAGGCAAAAGGACGTTGGTCAGTGGGGTGACCGAGAACCTCATGGCCACTCTAACAGAGCTTCATATGTCCTCTGCTAAAATGAGAAAACCTGCTGGAAGGACAACCATCTCAGCAGCACTCCATTAATCAGGTGTTTATTTTAGAGTGGCTGAATCCCACTTGGAGTCTGCTAAACTGCATTTAAATAGTCTTAGATCTTATAGAAAAAGACTGTCTGGTCTGATGAGTCAAAAGTTGAACTTTTTGGGCAGAACTCCAAACACTTTGACTCGTGAAGACCAGGCACTTCTCATCACTTGTAAAGTATGCTGTTGGCATCATCAAACAATGAGGATGCTTCCCAGCTGCAGGGGACAGGAAGACCAGTCAAAAGAGAGGGATGGAAGAATGCAGTCAAATACAGAGAAGTTCTTGAAGAAAACCTTCTCCAGATCACATGCACCCTCAGACTGGAGCCACAATTCACCATTCAATTACAATTCATTGACAATGACCCACATTGTGCATTCACAATTCACTGACAATATCCTGAAACGCACAGCCAAGACAAGGCTGGAGTGACAAGTTTCTGACTATCCTTAAGTGGCCCAACCAAAGTCCAGACTTGAACATGTATGGGGAGACCTGAAGATGACAGTTTACAGATGTTTCCCATCCAGTCTAACGGAGCTTTGGAGGATCTGCCATGAGGAATAAGATACACTACGCAAATCCAGGTGTGCAAAATCTGTCAAGACTTACCCACAAAGACTTGAAACTGCAATTACTATCAAAGAGGCTTGTACAAAGCACTGAATTTAGGGTCTCAATACTTATATGAATGAGAGATTTTAGTTTTTGATTTTTAATAAATTTGCAAACCTTTCTGAAAGCATTTTCTCATGGTTTATTGAGTGTAAATTGATGGGCAAAATTTCCATTTAAATTAAAGCTACAACACAATAAGTGTGCAGAAAGTGAATTCATATACATTGTATTATTTTTCAAATACTTACTCATATTTTTTATGTTGCAGGATGGAATCCCCAACTCGTTCTTTGTTTATGGAGGCTCCAAAAGGTATTGAAATCTTAGCAGAAGCTGGGAATATACAGGCTACATGCAGAAATGAAATGAGACTTGAGTCGAAAGATGGCGAGGTAAATTACAGCAATCCAGTTAATATGTTGAAATGCAGTTAACTGATTGTGTTTTAAAAAAAATTAAAGTGCACTCATTGTTTTATTGTACTTACAACTATTTACATGCACAATTTTGTTTCAGAAATATTCTCCTCTACTTCTGAAATCTTTGGAATACTTAGAAATGTGCAAGATAACAATGTAAAAGGATAGAACTTTTTTTACTTTTGTGTGCACTCCTAATGTGGATTTAGGTTTTTCCCAGTGATCTATTTACAGTGTATTGGAAGTATGCTCTTTAACCCAAGTCATCACTTGTTAGTTTATTAAAAAAATAATTCTTAACACTTTCATACAGTTTATATTGCTCATTCTTGACAACTGGTAAATGTAGTGCAGTGAATAGCAGTGGTGTTTCCCCTTTGAAAACTCTCAAGTAGTATCTCCTCATTTTCCAAAGTGAACAAAAAGCGCTTGTGCAGGTCCAAAAAGGATGCTGAAATGTTTTGCTTTCTGAAAAATGTTTGTTAATTATGGCAGACAATTTCAAGCTGAACACAAATATAATTTCAGACTGAGTATACATAGGAATTCAGAGAAATAAGAAATTTCCATTAATTAGGTTTAGCATGTTTAATCGCTTAATGATGCTGACACATTGCATTAGTTCAATTGAACTAAACACATTTTGCTGCTGATTTTCACTTGTACTCCGCATCTGATGTTTTTCATTTCAGTGTTCAACAACAGTCGGTCAGCATTGATGGATTTCCATTTGCTCGAATACTGATTTTCCATTGTTGTAATGTCCTGATGAAACCTTTCACCATGTTTGCCACCAGCTGCACTAAGATTAGCAGAGAATACATCCATGTGTGAATGAAGCATGTTGTCAGTCAGCTGGATGTAGTTTGGTGCTCTGTAGCTGCCAACAAAATTTTCAACAACACCTCTGAGTGCCTTTTTTGCAATTTCCTCCAACCCCAGTAGCAGATCTTCAAACTTCTTGTCATTGATGACGTGTCTGATTTGTGGACCAACAAAAATACCTTCCTTAATCTTAACATCAGTTTTTCATCTAAACATCGGTCTCCAGTATCAAAATCCTTCACTTTGCTTGTTCATCGTGTTCACAAAATTTTCCATTGTTCTAAGTTTTATATAAAAATGAGTCAGAAATGTCTTTGTTGGGGAGACAAGTGGTTTATGTGCCTCACTTTTATGCTCTAGAACCAAATACTTAACAGAGCAGTGAGTTCTTATTAATGTAATGAGACTCTTTATAATGGCTATCCCATTTGCAAATTAAATGACAAGACATGTGATGTCCAAGCTGCATTCCTGCAAGCAGTACCTCTACTGTTAGATCACCACAGATGTTCCAGCTGCAGTTGTACTGTATACAGTATGTTCATATGCTTATGAGAGAAAATCACACAAATAGGCAAAGTTCAACCAAAAGGTACATGATGGGAACATTTAAAGGTGATTTTTGATGGTCAGCAGTTTAAAATCTCTAAGATACACCTATCTCCTATCACACCTTAGTCATCTTTTAGTGTAATACATTTGGTGTATTACATCAACCGTCTCCTGGTACATCCTTGTCATTGTTGTTCACTGGATCCTTATCTGGTTTCCTGATATGCTTGAACAGGTTTCTGACATTTATTAACTCTTTTTGCAATTTCTTAAGATGAACCCTAAAATTAATCTCCCACAGATGTCATGTGAGGTTTTGTTAACAGCGGCTTTCTCTTTGCAACTCTTCCATAAAGCTGCAACTGTTGAAACACACCGAGCAACAGTTGCTGTTTGTACAGTCTCTCCATTATCTGCTACTGTACGTTGTAACTCCTTCACAGCCCTTATTGGTCTCATGGTGACCTCCATCACTAGTCTTCTTCTTGCATGTTTACACAGTTTTTGTAGACTGGCTGCTCTTAGCTGTTTTACAGCTGTGCGATAACTCTTTCCATTTCTTAATGACTGATTTAATTGGACTCCAGGGGATATTCTGTAACTTAGATGTAGTCGGCCCTTCCAGATGAGGTACATTTAGACTACCAATAACTGAAACCCAGACAGGTGATCACCATTGAACTACTCCTGTGATTTCTAACACCAATTGGCTGCATCCGTGATAATTTAGGTGTGTCATATTAAAGGGAGTGAAAACTTATACCACCAATTATTTTTTGCTTTATACTTCTAATTAATTTAGAGTGTTTTGCAGAGATCGCCTATCACTTTGGCATTAAAGCGTGTCAGTGTCAAAAAAGGCAAATTATATTCACTGTGATTCACCAATTGGGTGAATACTTTTATAGTAGACCCCGTATTTTAGTTCTCTAGTACCTTCTGTATTTACAGGTATTTCCTTCCACAGTCCAAAGGCATGTAGTCAGGTTGAGTGCTGACCCTGCGGCAGTGTTTCTCACAATGTTTTGGACTGTTATCCAGTTTGCCAAAGGATACAGCAGACCCCCAAATGCAAACAATCACTTCTCGCTGTAAATTCTGCATTATGGTAACCATGTTTATGTTACGACATGTATTTATGGAAAATGATTAAAAACATTAGCCACTCAAGTAATGTACATGACAGGCCTCATTTGATTAGGAGATTGGGAATCTCACGCAGTGATGGAGAGTAGTAAGATGAGGTAGAGACTGCATATTTGAAGAACTGTCGAAAGAGAGAGACAACAAGAGTTTAGGTGAATGATCTACACAAACGCAAATTACAAAGGGCTCCAACTTTTTCACTACATTATTGTTGAAAGCAAAAATTATCATTTATAACTAAGTTGGACAAAGCACTCTGGGGTGGCTGTTTTGGAGCTGCTCCATTTGGCTGTAACCACAGGGAAGGTCATTTAGAAACACGGAGGTCAGGCACTAGTCAGAATGAAAACTGAAGTACACTCATAATGAGCAAATGTGGAGGTCAAGCAGTAACCAGATTGTTAAAAATAAATGAATGCAGAAGTATGTACATAATGGGTTAACATGAAGATTGGGTAGTAGCCAAATTGCTAAAAATGAACGAACGACTAGAGAATTACATACTTAATGGACTTAACATGGAGGTTAGGAAGTAGCTAGATTGTTAAAAAATGAATGACTACAGAATTACGTTCATACAGGCAAATATGGTGATTGGGTTGTAACTGTCCATCCATCCATCCTCCATTATCCAACCCACTATATCTTAACTACAGGGTCACGGGGGTCTGCTGGAGCCAATCCCAGCCAACAAATGTAGGAACAAAGGCAGGAACAAATCTCGGGCAGGGCGCCAGCCCACCGCAGGACACACACACACACACCAAACACACACTAGGGACAATTTAGAATCGCCAATGCACCTAACCTGCATGTCTTTGGACTGTGGGAGGAAACCGGAGTACCCGGGGGAAACCCATGCAGACACGGGGAAAACATGCAAACTCCACACAGTGAGGACCCGGGAAGCGAATCCGGGTCTCCTAACTGCGAGGCAGCAGCACTACCCACTGCACCACTGTGCCGCCTGGGTAGTCACTAGGCTGTTAAAAATAAATGAATAGAGAATTATATACATTATGGACTAACATGGTGTTTGGGAAGTAGAAACATTGTTGAAAATGAATAACTGCAAAAGTGCAACATGCTGGGCTAACTTGGAGATCGGGCAGTGGCTAGATTTCTAAAATGAATGAATATTTAAATATGTACATTATGGACTAATATGGAAGTCAGGCAGTATAAAAGAGAAGAGGGTGTAGTGCTCTCTCAGAGTTGGGAGTGAGATCCTGCCCCAAGTAGAGGAGTTCAAGTATCTCGGGTTCTTGTTCATGAAGAATGGAGTGGGAGATCGACAGGTGGATTGATGCGGCATCCGCAGTGATGCAGGCTCAGCATTGGTCTATCGTTGCAAAAAAGGAGCTGAGCCGTAAGGCAAAGCTCTCAATTTACTGGTTGATCTACATTCCTACCCTCACTTATGGTCATGAGCTGTGGGTAGTGACCGAAAGAATGAGATTGCGAATACAAGCAGCTGAAATGAGTTTCCTCCGCAGGGTGTCAGGGCTTTCCCTTAAAGATAGGGTGAGAAGCTCGGTCATCAGGGAGGAGCTCAGAGTAGAGCCACCGCTCCTCCGTATCGAGAGGAGTCAGATGAGGTGGCTCGGGCATCTGATCAGGATGCCTTCCTGGTGAGATGTTCAGGGCATGTCTAACTGGGAGAAGGCCCCAGGGAAGACCCAGGACACGCTTGCGGGACTGTGTCTCTCGGCTGGCCTGGGAACGCCTCGGGATTCCCTTGGAAGTGCTAGTAGAAGTGGCCGGGGAGAGGGAAGTCTGGGCATCTCTGCTCAAGCTGCTGCACCCCTGACCCGATCTTGGATAAGCAGAAGAGGGTGGATGGATGGATCGCAGTATAAATGAATATAGAACTTTGAAAATAATGGGTTAACGTGGAGATCAGGCAGTAGCCAGATTGTTAAAAATGAACAAATACAGAAGTACATACATAAAGAGCTAGTGTGGAGGTCAGACAGTGGCCAATTCGTTAAAAATTAATGAATACAGAGGTGCATACATAATGAGATGACACATCCAAATGATTTAAAAATCAGTTTGCCTAGATAAGATGACTGTCACCTAACTTGTGGACCACAGGTAGTTTAAGGACCATTCTTTGAGAACCACTGCTCCAAAGTGACCCTGTGTGGATGTGTGCACATGCATGACTAGGGACAGACTTGTGTCCCATTTGTGGATTATGTCCTGATTTATGGCTATAAAAGTAAGCCTTCATAAGATATGGAATAAGCCAGTAGAGTAACTGGATGTTAAAATCGCAGCTTCCAGTTTTATTTTCAGGTGCAAAGAGGGCTATAAAATGAGTAGCGATTACTACAGTACCTTCATAAGAGGATCCACTCCAAGTTTTTCTCATCTCTCTTGTGTTTTTGTTTTCCTTTTCTTCTCTCTAGATCACATTAGAAGCTAACAAAATCAAGTTACCCAGACTGCCCAAAGGAATATACTCAGCTTCTGGCTCAAAGCAGAAAGTATACGAGGTCTGCATCTGTCCAAACGGGCGGCTCTTCTTGTCGGTGGCGGACAGTGGCTCCACCTGCCAGATAAACTCTAGCGTCTGTCTCTGAAAGGGAAAACAAACAAATGAGCAGAGGCCTTTGTAGCACCCAACAGGCTTTTTTTAATGACAGACAGCGGAAAAAGCCTTTGTAGGTGATGAAAAGGGCCTCTCAGAGACGTTCAGCGTGACAGCTTTTTATCCACTGCTTTGAAGAATGTTTCAGTACAAGAATAACTAGGGTGATCACCTTTTAAAAATGGAACTCTATAAAAAAATGACTTTTTCTACATCGCTCTTACTGTTAACTGTCTAGACATTTTATTTCTAAGTTTTAATTAAATTTCCTAATTATATTATATGAGGGGGGTTTGTGCTTAACAGCTTAGTAGGAAGCAGCCACCATTAGGTGTAATTGCTGCTGTTTACCACAAGTGGCCTCCAACTTGCTGGCAGGAAATTACTGGAAGAAGTACCTTGGCAGACATGTCAGTGTAGGGTGTCTGGGTGAGGGGGGTGCCAGCCAGACTGCTTCTCACTTTCAAGCACTTGCTCTGCACTTACAGTGCATGAAGTGCAGCAGAGCTGGGAGCCTGGTGGTGAGCTGGCAGGCCCATTGACGTGTTACAGAATTTTAAATGAAAACTCTCTTCTGTAACTGCTGGTCACCAAAGGAAGAAATCACGATAGCTCATGCTGGTAGTCTTCTTTTCTGATTTAGAGAAGAGAAATGAAAGCAAATATATGCTGGCTATTAGTTAAAAAAGCTATTAAAGTCTCCATTGACGTGTATTGACTGTGGCTATCCAAACCCAGTATTTTAAAGGAGTTACTCAGTTATGCCAGTTTTTAGCAATCATTAAATTTTGTCAAATCAAAGTTGACTGTGAACTAGACAAAACTGTAAAAATGTACTTGACAGACCATCTCAAATTATTATTATTTTCTAACTTAATAATGTAACGGCATACCACTTAATTATTCAGTAATGATGGACTCCAGGATATATCACCTTGCTGTGGAAATTGGTGATTTTTTTTTTTCTTATGTGAAAATGTCAAGTTCATTTTTATTCCTTTTGTTTAGTTTATTCGTGCTAAAGATATGAAAGTGTTCAGTTACAGTATGGTTTGCTGAATTTATGCCTAGTAACTGAATATTTATATTTTAAGCATTTTAAATAAACATGAGGTATTCAAAAAGTCTAATTACAAAAGCTAACATAGATAAGCTGAAATTTGAACTACAGAATTTTTTAAATAACACTCTTAGCCAATTTTCCACACAATCTCCTAATCGATCCCCACATTTTGCCAGCCCCGCTAATTTTCTACATAACTTCCTAATCGATCAAGACATTTTTTGCAATGCAAGACTAGAATTTTTATATCCTTTTTGTGAACTCTTCATTCAAATTACAAAATCAATTAATTACTGAATTTTTCACGCCTTTCTATGTGCATTTAACACAGAAAACTGAATGCTAAAAGAAGATTCTGGTGGCAAGTGTTTGAGTGCACTGCTCACTCTCCTTCTCCTGATAAAACTTTATGAACTGCAGTGAGATTAATAAAGATGTATTTTTTTCATAATATGGACAGGATTTTCAAAAAAATTGTTGTAAACAAATAATTTATGATGGCAAAATTGTGTAGATTGAGTGGGAGATTATTTTGAAAAACAATATAGATTTACACTGATTGTAAAGAGATTTTGTGACGGGGGGGATTTTTAAACAAATTCCCTTAAAGTGGCGTGTCTCACCCTTCTGGGGCATTCCCTTTGCATTTTTGCAGCAGTGTCTGGTGGCATTTCATTTATTTTTTATTAAATTTACCTCAGCAAATATCCAAATGTATCTGCACATTTATTTGTGTAGTGTCATTGGAGGACAACGTAGATTTTAATGCCACAGGAGTGGGATGGTCTCTTGCCCTTTCCAATTTTCACTGAAAATTTTTGACTGTTATTCCTTACTAGTCTGATTTGGACAAAGTGGCTTAGAACACAGATGGACATCTCATGCCACATTTGCATTGTATTTGCAAAAATAGGCATGGCAGTGCCCAGCTTCCAGCACCTGTCTGTATGTATCATTCTTGAATGGCTACAGGACTCTCTTCTTTTTACCAGTATTGTTCCTACTGCCAGTCCTCTATGGACCCCTTTTATTTATCTTCTCATCTACTGTGCCAAGGTGCTGGAAAATAATATAGAATTTATCTTCATGGGTAGAAGGGACATAAAGGCGTCCATCTTTATAAATATGTCACTACAATGAACAATGAGTTGGAAATTGGGACTGTTATTTGAGTCCACATAATCAATGCAAATTAGAAATCTTTTTAAGGTTGTGCCACCACCACTGCAAAATTACACATTTATAGCCTTTTAGGGATTAACAGTTCCCCCAGTTGAGAAACATTTTATTAACTATTCTTTCCAAATTAAAAAAAAATGGGCTGCTTCAACATGAATATGTCTTTGAATTGATAACTAGGCTGAGAATGTAGTGTATGAAATGTCACTTGGTCACTGGAGGTGCAAACTGCCTGCTTTAAAATCTACATGGATTGAGGGAAAAATGTTGTAGTTGTTTTATACCTTGTATGTGCTGTTTTTATATCCCTATATATATATATATATATATATATATATATATATATATATATATATATATATATATATAAATGAAAACTGGTGGTCACCCTAACAAGACTAGTACTGGGACATGAAGATACACCCACTCTGTTGAAAGAGGGGAAACGTAACGTGCCTATGCCTTTACTCAATGCACTCATGGCAAGGAGAAGCACATCTTTTGTTTTCATTTGATTTTTTCTTCTGTGTGTAAAAAAGGATGCAAAGATTTTCAAGATTCATCTGTATATTTTCTTACTTTCTTTGTTTTATTTAAAATATGCAGTCCATATTTATTTCTAAAATAGTAAATATGCTGTGTGTGAGCATTTCTCTCACATACAAATAAATCATACTGTAGATTTCCTTTGTTAAACATATTGGGAAGCAATGGCAGCAGAATAAAGAAAATATGATAACCCAGTTAGATTTTACTGCCAAATAATATACAGTGCGAGTTGAGTAGATTTATATGCACAAAAAAATCCCAAATATGAAAACTGTTTAAATGCAAGCTGGCAGCCACTATATGAGGAATGATTCATATGGTCATTAAAATCTTCAAAAGAAACTCTCATAGGAAACTGACGTTAAAGCAAAGGTTCCAGAATTACAGGGTGAAAGGTTCGTTTTCACACTAGTCGAAGTACCCGGCATTGCCGGTAAAAATACACGGGAGACACTTTCTTTTTTTCAAAAAGACATACTCAGACAAAAACTGTAATCCAGTGAGACAACGAAATGGTTATCTAGAGTAGTTCACCTAAAAAAAAAAAAGTTGTACGTACCTGTGGTCTTTGAAATTGCACTTTGGGATCAAGAAAATGTTGTGCGTGCTGTGACGATGTAGTTCTCAACCTTTTTGGGCCTCTGAATCTAGTTTTATATATTTTTAGCCAGTGATGACTGAAGGCAGTATTTTCCCCTGTAACATTTAAGAACAGTTTACTTAAATGAAATAGGGTACTCTGTGTTTTTGCTGGCATCTTTTGTCAGTACATCATCGAAAGTGAGAAGGGAATCATTCCTCCTTGGGGGATTTAAGTGCATTGGCATGTGTATACAACATTAAAAATCAGGGGGTTGGGTGGGGGGCTTAAGTGTGATGATGATCCTGTTATGAGTGTTCTCATAGAAGTATCAAAGAGAGAGGGATGGGGGGCTGCTGTTCATTTCCCCCTTGGTGTTATAACTGCGATGATGAATATATAGAATATTGGAAGGAGCGTTCCACTCTGTGTTTCTAGTGCCGTTTTTTTAAACCTTGTGCCGCATTGTTGCCCACCTGCAGCTATAGCCTCTCTTTGCTGATATGTCATATAGCCTATATTTTACATCAGACCAATGGCAATACACATGCAAAATTTTACAAAAAGTTTTGTATGATTAGAACACAACAGATGGACATCCAAAATGGCTTACACTTTTATTTATATAGATAGGAAAATACAAAATAGTGCAACCCTTATAATGCCAATGTATATGTACATGTATCTAAGGCTGTAAGGGCTTCATGAAAAACACCTTCATGTGACCAAATCAGAGGTCACTCTTAACACCTGCCATGTATTCATCCTCCTTCTGGGACTTAGCAATAGCCACTTGTTGTGTTTTCACACTTACTCCAACAGTACACCACTGAATTAATAAAAGAGCAGACATCAATGCAGCAAATATCAAACCTGTGTTTTCCCTTTTTACTTACTAATGATTTTTATATTATATATATATATATATATATATATATAATCACGTTCCAGCAAAAACATGCGTATTAATACCAAGGTGTAGGCACACCACATAAAATAGTCCTTATATTTAGTATTACATAACCCGAATAGTCTGAACAGCTAGTAAGGCATTATTGTTTCCTGCGCAAGCAAAGAATGAAGTACCATTTTTCCTAAAAACAGATTTACTCACCAAGACCGATCCCTTCATAGTGATCAAGCATCTAGCAGACATTTGAGCACTCTTAACCACCTGTGTTATAATTGTTTTTGTTAGTAATTTTGGTATCACTTTAGATTAGGTGTCCCAAATACACTGTTCTTACCAAGTAATTACCTATATAATTACAGAGTAACTATGTGTTATTACCTTATACTTTCTGTGTAATACAGTGTAACGCTATGATTAAATACTCAATTGTAATTGTTATTGTACAATTTATATACATATTTATTTATAAAAATTGTGGAATAAAAATTGCTATTGAGTACTTAATTATACTGTTACATTGTGTTATAGCCAGCCCGACCACAGACAGACAGACACCAGATGTCAAATGCCACACACGTTAATTGAACTATTTACAAGTCTATAAAAAGTCCTGCACCACACACCGTGCTGCAGCACCAATCACCCTTCTCTCTGGCCTCACAATGGTCCTCTTTGGGCTGCCTTCTCTCCACTCTCTGAAGCCTTGCCTTCCTCCACCCGACACCAGCTCTCTGACTGTTGGAAGACGGTCCCTTTTATACGTCCCCGGATATGCTCCAGGTGCCCCTTGATGAACTTCCGCTGGCACTTCCTGGTGTGGCGGAAGTATCGCATGAGCACCCGGAAGTACTTCGGGTGACCCTGGAATTTCTTCCGCCAGCACTTCCTGGTGTAGCAGAAGTGCTGGCTTCCAGGGCTCCAGGATTCAATAAACACCCCCTGGCAGTGGCCACGGGCCCTTATAGGGTTGAGCTTCCCAGCTCGTTTCCCGTGACCCCCGTTGCAACCAGGGTGGCTGTCCTGTCGTGCCCCGAGGGAGGTATAATCCCTCTCCCGGTCCTACCCAGCCACCCGTGACAATTATATTGCACAGTAAATACAAGGTAATAACGGTTAGTTACTCTGTAATTATATAGGTAATTACCTGGTAAGTACAGCATAATTAGGGACACCTAATCTAAAGTGATACTGTCATTTTTTAGCCCACTTGATACAGTTTTTTCCTTACTGGGTAGTTCTCCTAATGTGTTTCCCAGTGCTTGACTGTTACTTTCAATTTCCTCATTCCGATTCTTAGACTTGTGTAGAGATGAAAGATAGGGCTGATTTTAGTTTTTTGGCTCTTTGCCTGTTTTACGTTTTCTGTCTTGGTCATCCACTTTAAACTTGGCAGCTTTTGATGAGCTAAGCATAATCTTCTGTTATCGCAGGTAGCTACCCTCTCTGTTGCCTACATTGGAAGTATTCTCGCTGCATTTTAACAGGCGGTTCACACTGAACATTATAACATACTTCTGGAAAACATATTCTCCAGTGCACCTGGCACCTCTGGAAGGAAATATCATGCCTAATATGACAAATGATAAGTCATACATCTGGACCGTTTACACTGAGAACAAAGTTATGCCATCTTCAGTTAAGTTATGTCCAATCACATCGATTATGCACATTCAGTTAAAGAACCTGCTCCTTGTGCTTCAGAATCAGTTGGCAACTCAATTGCCTCTGGATGTCAGTCACACTACAATAAATATATTTTGTGGACATTTTTTGTGCATATAAAACATTATACTCTATACGTTGTCAATGGACACATAACATAACTTTCCTATCAGAGCTTAAAAAATACATTTAATTATTTAATATACCTTCTCTTTCAATGTAAAATACAAGGTTTTTAAATTCAAAAATCCTATAACCATTCTTTAAAATTATAAGTACCATATTTCCAACTAAACCCATTTGGGTATTAAAAACAGTTTTACACTCATTTGAAATTCTCTTAAGATTTGTGACAATAAAAGACACCAGAAGTCTGATTGATGCAGATCAAGGCAAAAAAAAAAATCTTTGCATTCCTCTGATGTTTTCCTTCTTTCTTTCTTTCTTTCCTTTTTTTCTGATGTGTGTAAATTGATTTGTCAGATGTGTTTGATATGTGGGGAGCCTTTTTTCTTTGTGGGGGGGACTTAACAGCATCAGACTCACAGACCAAAAACCGGCATGAGTGTATGCTTGCCGTCAACAAAACAGGTGTCAATTTACAGGAAACCAATATTATTCATGTCTGAGAAATATTTATATTTTCTGTTTTATTGCTTCGATCAACTATATTGCTTGAGTGTGCAAGTTAATATTTTAACAGCTTTTTTTTTTAATCTAGCACTGACAGATATGGAGTATGTACAAAATTGCAAGTTTTTTCAATATTAGAAAGTCAAATGGAAACCAAGTGTGGCTGAACTATTAGTTTTACGAATGTTACTGAGAGTCGTGTTACAACAGCAACAACCAGGATCTCCTACATTTTGTAACTTAAATAATTTTTCAGTTTTAACTTTTCCCATTTTCCTGATCTTATGGTATTAACAGAAGGGAGTTTGAGTGCATTGGAAGCAAACTGAAAAGTTATAGCCTCTCAATCAACATCAGTAATGTTTTCCAATAAGCTGGTTAAGCAAGTGTTAATCACCATGGCGGCTCATGGCCAAATTTGATTCCTTTCAGAAATAAATTGTGTTGGAAACAGATTTCCACTCATATCCTGGTTGACGGAAAAAATGGAAACATTTCAAAATTTTACAGTCCAGAAAACAGAATGCTTTAATAGTTGGATTGAAATGTCAATTATTTTTTTTTTACTTTCTGTGTCAGCAAGTTCTGCCTGAGTCCCCAGTGTTGAGCACTTCATGGTGGCTGATACATAACGGTATTGTCACTCCCTTTGTTTCCAGCTAAATCAATTGCTGGTGACAATTACTTCAATTCAGTAAAATATTATTTCTCCCCATTAGTTGATCAAAATTTGTGAGAAAATGGATATGGCATTATTCTCCAATTACCCAGAGCTTCATCTCACTTTTCACTTACTTTTAGGTTATACAATATTGAACTGAAAAAATTACTTGAACTTCTAATTAGAAATTTCACTGCTGCAGCAACCATCACACCAAATGCAGTAAACAGGAAACTGAAAGACTTGGACTATGAATGTTTTGAAAGTCCCTATATATATTTATTAGGGTTAGGTTTAGGGTTAGGGTTACTCAGTAACATAAAGAACAGCAATGATTCTACTAAGTGCAGATGTGTCTGTGTTCTCATTTTCATCCTCCAGCTCTGTTACAGAGAACTTTGACCTTCATCTTCAGTAGACATACTGTATGTACAGTTGGACCAGAAAAGTAAACAGAAGCGACACATTTAAAACTTAAATCATTCACAGTGGGATGCTTTTGGCAAGCAGAACTGCTGGTGTGGGATAAACCAGATGTTAGGTGCAGTGGCCAATTTCAAAAAGAGTGTTTGTTGATCAAGACTCGAGGACAGTAGACATGCATGGTGGAACCCATTTAGGAATATTGTACTGAGTGATTCAAAAAGAACTACAGATTTTCAAAAATGTGAATAAGTAATAAAAGAAGAAGAAACAATTTGGAAGGAATAAGGAATATCACAATTTTTTTTCTAATTCTATCCCCCCTCAGGTCTGTCCTGTGGTGTAATTCATCTCTTTAAATCAAAACAACCAAATCAACCAAACAACCAAAACACATTCCTTCATTTCCCCGCATTCTAAAATCATAAGAAAATGAAGGGTGACTTAACAGTTTAGTTCATACTAAGCTCATATAATGCTTATTTACTGAGTAATACATTTTCCGAAGCTTTCAAGTTTTTTGAGTCACATTGGATAATCGGCCCACTGCCATCACTGACCACAAAAGCACAATTGGAACCATCAACAGAGAGGAAGTTAATTTCTCTCAAACGTCTGGTTTTCGTTGGTCATACGAGCTCCAACACTCATAATGCCATCAATAAATAAACAAAACAACTTCTTTCTTTTACATAAGGCTGGCTTTGTTAGTTTTGAAGGCCAGTGTTTGTGGACCCAAATCGAGTCAGGAAGAGTGTACATACTGCTGTTGCAGCTTCCTTAGTATATAACATTGTGATCCATCGTGTCCCATCCTACTTCGTTACCAGACTCCCGTTTTCAGAAAAACACAACTGGCCATTCAGTGACTTTGAAGAAGAATTGCCTAAGCATCTTAAGTCGGTAATTCCGTTCAGAGCCAAGCCAGTGCCAGTCCTTATAACAGTTGGCACAATGTTGGAGTCAACACAGTTTGGTGCTTCCATCCTTTGAAGGGCACACTCACACACTCACTCACACATCTGCATTCGCTCACACTGGGCCAACAAGGTGTTTCCAATTCTAAAAGAAGGAAAACCTAAAAAAACTCCCTGAATTTTAACTGCTCCATGTCACATAAAAAAACCCAAAGAAATACACCAGCAGTAAATGTTAAGAGACTTCAATAAATGAAAAACAGATAACGGGAAACTTCTAGTAGTGGGAGAAAAAAAAAGTAATTTCCTTTTTGTTTTACTCTTTTCAAGTTTGTGGGAACTGAATTGTTTCCTGTGAATGTTTGAATAATAGGTCACTTGAGCAGGGAATTTAGGTGAGGTAAAACAATTCTAATTAACACTCTGGTCCACAGCTAGCATTCATCACTGTTTTCCACACTTAATTACATATCAGAACAAAAGGATTCTCAAAGGAGGGCGGAAAACTCATTTATCTCGGCTAAGCTGTAAATAATGGAAAGTGTTTAACGAGTAATGATTTGTAAACACAATATATCTTCTTTTTTTCGAATTAGATCTACAAAAATCCTTTGGCTTTGCATTCTTTCTTTAAACCACCATAATTTTATAACATCAACTCCTCTTTTTTTTTTGGAAGTGGTTTATGCCTTATTTTTAAAATACACACCACCTCCGGTCCGTATGCAAGATGTTAGCAACTGAGCAGCGTGTTCATCTGTCTGACGGTAATCCAGCACTCTTCTGAGAATCCTGGATTTTGCGATTTGCCACTGAAAACACAAAGTCACAAATGACGATGAACTGTTTTGATTTTCACTGCTGAATTGCAAACAGATTTGGACTGTGACGTATGGCACTGTCGTGTTGCTGCCTGTTTATTTGTCTGACTTCTTGTAGGCAACGCCGCTCACCCTGTGTAGACTGTGCCCGATGACAGTCTATCTCCCCACTGTTCTGATAGTATCAGCATGCCCAGTTGCTCCCCAATGCATTTCATAATTAATGTTACCTCAAAATATGTTGTCACAATTTTTTATATGCCATGTCTTCAACTGAAGTAAAAAGTGGACTTTGCTCAATTTGATTTTTTATTCACACTAGTAAAAGTTTATCTGAACAATGTGAACAAATTTCAAAAGAACATGTAGCCTTTTGTTATTTCCTGTTGTTATAATAAAATGGCACACTTACTTAGCCCTTTAGAACATTTCTACAACCTTGTGAACTCTTGTCTGATCCTTCTGGTATAAAAAATAATCCCCTCAGTTAGTGAGTCAAAAAGAAACTGAATTTGTTTCCCTTGACCTTTTCTGGCCTATAATTTATGTGTGTGTGTGTGTGTGTTTTCTTTTAGCATATGTATGTGTGAATTTTGCTGTTACAAAAAATAGAAGACTTTCAGCATAATAAACTCACTCTCTTCAGAATTTTTGTTAAAGCATGTTTTGTTTTTGATATGAGTGACTGAAAACTTTTTACGTTTTATTTTATTTTACCTTTATTTTTGGCTTAGTAAAAATGTGTTATGGTGAAGACTGAGCAAGTATTTGGAATGTCTTCCAAAATCCTGAGTGAAACCATTCACATTTAGCAGGAAAAAACGGGGAATGAAGGATAACAGAATAAGGCTGATTTGGGTGTTTAGAATAGACATTGAGCAAAGAAAGGCAACACGGTCCATTAAGTGTCTCATGGTACAAGCGACGTACACTATAATTATGCAGTAATTACTTACCTAACTTACAATGTCACTGGGTATTATCACGATAGCGTGTAACTCGAGTAGCAGTATGAGGAGGTACTCCGTCAAGACTGGAATAAAACTAAGAAATATTAGGAGAGCTGCACTGTAAATACACAGTTATTTGAGATGTATTCTTTGTACTCAGTAATGTTACACTGTTTATACTCCAAGTACACAGGTCCACTTTCAAGAGGAGAGTAAGAATGAGAAGAGCTTTACAAGAATAGGAAGTGCACAGGAATAATGCTATTACAGTCATGTTTTAATTACACAGTAATAATGTTACTATAGTTAAGCTGCAATTACACAATAATAATATTGTTATTAGTACCCTGTAATTACACAATAATACAGTGATCCCTCGCTATATCGCGCTTCGCCTTTCGCGGCTTCACTCCATCGCGGATTTTATATGTAAGCATATTTAAATATATATCGCGGATTTTTCGCTGCTTCGCGGGTTTCTGCGGACAATGGGTCTTTTAATTTCTGGTACATGCTTCCTCAGTTGGTTTGCCCAGTTGATTTCATACAAGGGACGCTATCTGTCCCTCTCTCTCTCTCTCTCTCTCTCTCTCTCTTGCGCTGACGTAGGGGGGTGTGAGCAGGGGGCTGTGTGCAGCTGCTTCCTGAAGGACATGCTGAACGGAGCTTCGCATACTTAAAAGCTCAAAGGGCACGTATTGATTTTTTTTTTGACTGCTTGCTTTGCACTCCTTTGAAAAGGAAGATATGTTTGCATTCTTTTAATTGTGAGACAGAACTGTCATCTCTGTCTTGTCATGGAGCACAGTTTAAACTTTTGAAAAAGAGACAAATGTTTGTTTGCAGTGTTTGAATAACGTTCCTGTCTCTCTACAACCTCCTGTGTTTCTGCGCAAATCTGTGACCCAAGCATGACATTCTAAAAATAACCATATAAACATATGGTTTCTACTTCGCGGATTTTCCTATTTCGCGGGTGGCTCTGGAACGCAACCCCCGCGATGGAGGAGGGATTACTGTAATGTCGTTATTAGTACCCTGTAATTATACAATAATAATGTCGTTATTAGTTCCCTGTAATTATACAATAATAATACACTTATAGTTACACTGTAAATATGTGGTAATAATGTAATTGCAACAATGTTCTCAGCAAACAGTAATGTTACTGTTTAAATAATGCTATTACAGTCATGTTTTAATTACACAGTAATAATGTTACTATAGCTAAGCTGCAATTACACAATAATAATATTGTTCATTAGTACCCTGTAATTACACAATAATAATGTTGTTATTAGTACCCTGTAATTATACAATAATAATGTCATTATTAGTTCCCTGTAATTATACAATAATAATACACTTATAGTTACACTGTAAATATGCGGTAATAATGTAATTGCAACTATGTTCTCAGTAAACAGTAATGTTACTGTTTAAATAATGCTATTACCGTCATGTTTTAATTACACAGTAATAATGTTACAATAGCTAAGCTGCAATTACACAATAATAATATTGTTACTAGTACCCTGTAATTACACAATAATAATGTTATTAGTACCCTGTAATTATACAATAATAATACACTTATAGGTACACTGTAAATATGCAGTAATAATGTAATTGCAACTATGTTCTCAGTAAACAGTAATGTTACTACTGCTGCTCAGCATTATGGCAATCCCAAACTAACATTTAGAGATATCTCAAAATGAATTTTAAGATATCTGGAAATGCATTTAAGAAATCTTAAAATGAATTTACAGCTTCTGAAAACATGTTTCTTTGAAGATATCTTGTGCATTTTATGAAATCTTCAAAACAAGACACTGTTCATTGTGTGGTGTCTGAAATGCAATTCAAGATATCTTGAAATAACTTCAAGATATCATTTTGTGATATCTCAAATACTTTTCAAAATTTCTTCAGCTTGTTCTACCATGGGTCTTCCTGTCTGTTTTTAAATCATTTTGAAATGCTTCGCAATGAACAGGAAGTTATTTTGAGATACCTTCACTGTGGATGTCTGGAAATGGACATAAGATATTTGGATCTCTTAAAATGTATTACAGATATCTTCAGATCAACTTGTGTTTCAGATAACTAATGTGCATTGTTAGATATCTCAAATTCATTTCATGATATCTTAAATTGGGTCTCTTTTCTATTTCAGATATCCTAAAATGTAAATTAAGATATCTCAAATATATTCTATTTCTTAATAGTTATTGACTTATTTTAAGATATATGAATATCATTTTCTTCAGTTCTAGATATCTCAGATTCATTTACAGATATCTTAAAATATCTTGTTCATCTTCAGGTATCTGAAATTTATTTCAAGATATCTCAAAATAAGCACTAAATTATGCAGTTCAAGATATCATGAAATAGACAAAATGTCAAATTGACAGAATAAGAAATTTTGCAGGAAATGATTTTAAGATACAGTATCTCAAATAGAATTTTGAATATCTTCAAAATTCAAGCAAGGTTAATTGGATATATTTGAAAATATATTTGAAATGTGGTATCTTGAAATAAATACTGTAGGTAGGTATTTTGAAAATGTTTTGCAGATATCTTAAAATGTAGACAAAGTTACAGATATCTGGAAATGAGTTTCAATGACCTTAAAAGGTGAACCGCATTTGAAGATTTCTGCAGTTCATTCGGAGGTATCTCTAAAGGTTAGTCTGGCTTGTAGGTACACAATTATAGTGCTACGATGTAAGTACATGATGATAATAGGACTCCTTTTACACTGTAAGGGCACTGTGATGACATTAATAAAGTTACACTCAAGGTAGATGCAAACAGTTTTATTAGAGTTACTTTGGAAATACACAGTAATAATATTACAGTTACATTTTACTTAAATTAGTAATAATACTATAATTATACAATAAGTACAAAATAGTAGTTGTTATTGTTACACTGTAAGTACAAAGTAATAACACTATTACAGTTACATTCTAAATACACGTAATACCTTCATAATTACCATTAATATTATTATCATTATAATAATGTTATTCTAGTTACACTGTAAGTACACTTTAATAATGCCTACTTAGAATGACATGTACTTAGGAAACTAATTACTGAGTAAGGGACGTGTTGCCAAATTTTGTAACAATGTCTTTTAACACATTTTTGCTTAGCCATACACTCATCATGTTGGTTTTTTTTGTGTGTGTTTTTTAAAGTGAAAATTTAAAAAAAATAAGAAAAAGATCCTTGCACATTCTATGCAAATTATATTGAAGAGAATTCAAAGCATTGCAATAATGCTCTGGAATATGTTGGTAACTATTTTAACTTGATTATACTTTCTGTATAAAAAGTTTGTATTTATGAATTGAGTTGCAATCTTGTAAATGGTATTAATAAATAAAATGATTCTTAAAAATCATTCTGTTTTAACTATTGTCCAGGTGTTGTATCTGCTCCCTGAGAACACACAGACGGGTGGTTCTTGTGCAGTTTCGCTCTTCTTATCTTTGTTACTTTAGGGTCTTTGGACAACACAGGGGCTTAGTGGTTGGCACTGCCACTTCATAGCTTTCAGGTAGTGCCTGGGTTCAAATTGCACCCCAGTCAATGTCTATATGCAGTTGGTGTGTCCTCCCAGTGTTTATGCTGGTTATCGTCCATGAGCTTGAACTCCTCCTCGGGAAAAACTGAAATAATTTCAACAATCCAGCCATGATGAGTTGACGGAGGTCATTTCAAGCCAGCGTTGCCAGGTCCAGCCCAACATCTGCTTAAAACCTGGCCAACGGGAGCTGAAAATAGGCCAAAATTTGAAATTCCACTGTATTTCAAAGAACTAAATCAATACCCCACTTAATATTAAAAGATCAACTGACATGTACTTACTCTTTCCTCTTAAGTATTCACACCTTGTGTCCTTGTCCCTCCTCACTGGCCTTTAACTAAGTGCAAGCAACCTTCACACAAGTAACCTAGATTGGGATGCTAATCATAAAAAATGACCAAGGTTATAATAGTAAAATATACATGCTGGGTAGACATCACTTTACTACACACATTATCATTTTGTTCTGGGTTCTGTTCTCCTCTTTATGTGTTTTAACAATTTCTCGTTCAAATTCGCTGGCACGTATGAGCTGCTGTGATGGGCCCAAGTTCCTTACCTGGTTGAGAGGCCAAATAAGTGAACGGGCAGGAAGAAAGCATTCCCTGCCTCTGCCATTAGATTGGCATGAGATGCCAGTATGGAAGTGGTGTGCTGACATCCCTGCAAGGCTGCACCAAAGATCCATACCCAGCTGGGAGGCCAGTGTAATGTCTGCAGAAGGTCTTACAACCTGCTGGTACACACTAGATGTAGATCCCTGGGCTGCAGTACCCATACGCACACTCACAAGGCATGATGGTAGTTGTAGTCCCATGGGGTAGCCCTGCTGGGGGCCACCAGGGGTTACTTCTGGCATTAGCTGTACCCATTTTGTGGGGCTTCTGCCTGAAGAGCTTCCTACATGTAATATCCTAGCACTGGAAATACTCTTGGGTCTTGCTGGAGTTAGAGTTGGGTGGAAGAGGACAAAACTTGCTTAGGAAAAGTGGAGAAAACTAGAGAAGAGAAAAGGATTATATTGTGCTTGTGCAAACCTTGCAGAGAAGCTTTCATAGAGGTATTGCGTTACAATAAATTCTCATTTGAACCTGAGACTTGTGTCTGTGAAGACTTCATCTAGGTTTTGGGGCTCTGTAGTGCCCCTTGCAGGGCACACCTTATGGTTCATTTCCATCCCAAAATGTATTTAAATTTTCAGGTTTCATGAAGTACAGTATGTACCAGCTTTCTCATCTTTCTTATCTGTTTTTTCTCCATATATAAACACAAGCATGCATTCAATTTGGCCTGCTGGCTATTTTTGTTCTGTCCCCTTCAGTTGTTATTTTACAAAAGGTTTCCTTTGCATACTCTGCCCCCTCCTGTTTTGATCAAGAACTATATACAGTCTTAATGCTTTCTTCGTTTACTGACCAGTGTTATCTTTCTCAGCTGAAGCTGAGTAGATATTTGCATTAAAGAGAGAGAGAACATCCTTGCCTATGGTTGGAATTTATGGCAGCAGATGTGGATTCTGTGCAAGTAAGCACTGATCCTCAGTATATTTAACAGAGATGTCTGCTCCAACATGTTTTGCAGCTTATTCTTAGAGAGGGTCATTTGGGAAAATGACCGTTCAACAGCAGCGTCACTTAACAACAAAGCATGAAGAGATAGGGAAAAGTGTTGCCAAGTTCCTTAAAATCTCTATCATCTGCAGCATCTGTGCACACAGCAAGTTCTATCCAGAGGTCTTCAATTTTGATGTCTTCCTTATTTTTCCAATATAGAATACGCAAGACTCTCCACTGTTATTCTCCTTTCAAAAGAAAAAATCGGGATCGGCCTCCCCTAGACTTTGTCATATACTCAGATATGGGGATGGATATTTGAGGAATAAAGCACAAGACAATGATTATATTTTTATATTATGTACATTAAAGAACCATCAACATCAAATCAAATTAACAATATATTGAATAATTATTATAAAAGTAATGTTGAATAACTCGGACTCTGCTGCTGCATGTATAAAAGGTAAAGTACCACATCCATTTAGCGGAAATAGCCCAAAAGTTGATAGAAATCTATGTTTTGTACCTAATACTTGTATGCAAAATTTGGTTGACCCAAGTGAAAGCGTACTCAAGTTATCTTGTTTACATACACGTACACACAAACAGAGAGAGACACGCAGACATAATTTCAAAAATGATATTTTAGGACTCAGAGAGTCTAAAACGTCGAGATTAATCCAAGTCTCAAAATATAATTTTTGGAGAATTCCAATACTTTCCTTATACTTCATATACAAGAAAGTCAGGGAGGTCTAAAACGTCGAGATTCATCAAAATCTCGATATCGAATCTTCGGACAATTAAAATACTTTCGCTATACTTTGTATACGAGAAAGTAAAAAGAAAGAGAGATCATCTATCTTTGGCTTACTTGCACACAAAACATGGATTGCGGACCAAAATTTGAGAGCCCCTAGTTGTTTAATATTACCTAAAAGCCTTTTTCTGATTTCTCTGACCAACTCCACCATGCAATTCCTAAACCAGACTTTCAAATCCTTCACCATTTGGTCATTTAGTCCTCTTGATGCATGCAAAGCAAAATAGAATTGCACCCCGAAATATACCGTGTCAAAAGGCAGAAGATGTACATCAAGCAAAGTTAATTCTATGATGTCATACCAGCTTTGCAATGCCTGTGGCACTGCTATGTGCCGAAGAGACTCACAGAATGGTGAGGGTTGGATGTCTCAGGCTGGAACACTTTATTAATCCTGGCACAATGGGTTTGAGATTTCTGAGGTAGATCTGATTTCTATTGTTACTGTATATGTGGTACAGCAATTCAGCTGCATACTTTCTATTGCTGTCTTTGGTCAACTGGAAATGAAGCTTTAGCTCCTCATACTGTGCAAGGATATGGTTTGTGCACTCACTGATTGGAAGCCACCTAGTGTGAGACAAATGCATTATCTACAGGGGATTTTCACGTATATTTATAGTCTTGTATAATTGTGCATATACGCTGAGTGGTATTTGAAAACCAGCTGTAGGTTGGAAAAACCATGTACTCTTCATTTTGGGGCAGAACTTTCACTGCTTTAGATGCACTTAGCTGAAGGGAATGGCATAAACATTTAAGATGTATAATATCAGGACTACCCTATCAAAATTTCTGAAGAACCAAATTATGTGGTCCACACATTGTATTGCAGCCATCAGTTACAAGACCAATGCAATTCTGTACTGAGAGCTTGTTGTCATCCAAAAATTTGAGTAACGCATTTGATATGGTCAATGAATCCCCTGTTGCAATGTGTATCAGCCCAGCAAAAGTGCTAATGACTCGTATGTGTTTCTTGCTGTAATAAGCTGTGACTACACATAGCTGCTTTTTGGTTTTCACATTTTATTGCTGTAAAAAGAGAATATGGCCCTTTGACTATGTCCTCTAGAAGATCTTCATGTGCCACAGGCCCTATCACTGAATAATTAGCTTTGTGCATTTTGTTCTATATACATGTACATTTCTTACACTAAACATCCCAAATGATCAAGAGTTATAATGCATGAATGACGGGCAATATAAACAACAAGCTGCCATCCGGTCTCTATCACAACGTTCGTTCTGGTAAGTGAACTGCCTGTGTTAACTCGTTGAGGGCTGAATATTTTTTCCAAAGAACACAGTTTTCTGACAAGCACACAAAGCGATGGTTTCACACATAAATCAACATTAAACATCTGTTGCGGGGTGCCGTGGCCACCAGTTTGCCGTCTCTTGCGGCTCGATAGCCTCTCACGGGCGGTGCAACAGCTGGTAGGAATGCGCGGCATACTGGCTGCCAGGCTGTCTTCACATGGCGCAGTGCAACACAATCTGGTTTGTACCTCTTGTCATTGTAATTAGCGGACCTCCCAGGTGAACATTGCCATGGGTGCATCACTGACACAAACGTGATCAGTGCCCTGATCAGCTGATGTCGGTACCTCATTTTCATTTTCAATCTCGATCTCCAGATCACATGTATCAAAAGTGGAGTTCAACAAGTTAGAGTCCAAAACAAAGCAAAACATTGTCAGTGGAGTATTTTGCTTTGTGCAATAGCTTCGATCTCTCACCAGATGTCGATGCCATTTTTGACGTTGTTTGCTCTTCACTACTCACTCAAGCGCAGGGAATCTCAGGTCGAACCAACCAAGCTAACTTTCTTACTAGCAAAGTGAGTCAAACTAAAACGTAAAAGGCAGGTTTTGTCACCGTTTACAAGTTGATTACCAACCTCAATCCCTGCGGTTGACAAAAGTCGACATCCACTCTGAAAGAGTTAAATAGAGTTCTGCCATTTGAGAATGGTGCAGCATGCTTTTCATGATTCTCACTTCCAACATGTGAGACCAGATCACTGTGATGTGCCCTTATCTCTGATTTACAGCATTTGCAATATGCTGTACTATAATCAGCTGGAACACTTCTGATTCACTCCATTAAACCTTTTTCTTCATCCTAAGTTCTTGCAGTACTTTTTCCCCATTTAAACTGACATTGTTAGTTAGGCGAGATTACTGGCAATTAAAGTAAAGCTAGCTAACTTCACTTCTTCACCTTGCAACGTTTTAGTTTTACCTCCATCTTTTTCACATCTCCTTCTCACTCTGTCTTCTCATTGTCTTCCTTTTATCTCTTTCTTTGTTTTGTCAAACGTTACTGCCAATGAGTATTATCTTGAGTTGAACTGAAAAATGGGTGGAAATCAACAATTGTGACTCGGGACAAGATTGCCTGCGCTACAAATAATGTCATATGGACTGATGGACTCTCATGTCCTTTTGCATGTTGCATAGCTAGCAATTTCACAGAAGAGGAATTCAATTTTTTATATGTGTGATCAGCGAAAGTTGTCAAAGATAGCATTCAGGTAGCGCAGATCAGGTAGTGACAATGCCTGTTATTACTGGCTTTATGAATGAAAAGGAGAAGCTCAAGTGTCAGATCCATCAACCAAAAGTGGTGGTGTGGGCAAGTATGATATTCTCCCGAGTGGGTGGCGATGAAGAGATACACTTGAAATATTTTTGCATGTCATCCTTGCACTTTGATGACCTGTTGCATCATATTCAGCCCTTCGTTTATCATTCTAGCACCCATTTAATCCTGGTACATCTGCCACCGGCCTTTTCCTGCCATTTAATCCTGGTACAGTAATCCCTCCTCCATCGCGGGGGTTGCGTTCCAGAGCCACCCGCGAAATAAGAAAATCCACGATGTAGAAACCATATGTTTATATGGTTATTTTTATATTGTCATGCTTGGGTCACAGATTTGCGCAGAAACACAGGAGGTTGTAGAGAGATAGGAACGTTATTCAAACATTGCAAACAAACATTTGTCTCTTTTTCAAAAGTTTAAACTGTGCTCCATGACAAGACAGAGATGACAGTTCAGTCTCACAATTAAAAGAATGCAAACATATCTTCCTCTTCAAAGGAGCAAATAAATCAATAGGGCTGTTTGCTTTTAAGTATGCGAAGCACCGCGGCACAAAGCTGTTGAAGGCGGCAGCTCACACCCCCTCCGTCAGGAGCAGAGAGAGACAGATAAAAAAATCAATATGTGCCCTTTGAGCTTTTAAGTATGCGAAGCACCGTGCAGCATACTTAAAAGCTGCACACAGAAGGTAGCAATGTGAAGATAATCTTTCAGCATTTTTAGACGAGCGTCCGTATCGTCTAGGTGTGCGAACAGCCCCCCTGCTCACACCCCCTACGTCAGGATCACAGATAGCGCAAGAGAGAGAGAAAGAAAAGTAAGCTGGGTAGCTTCTCAGCCATCTGCAAATAGCGTCCCTTGTATGAAATCAACTGGGCAAACCAACTGAGGAAGCATGTACCAGAAATTAAAAGACCCATTGTCCTCAGAAACCCGCGAAGCAGCGAAAAATCCGCGATATATATTTAAATATGCTTACATATAAAATCCGCGATGGAGTGAAGCCGCGAAGGGCGAAGCGCGATATAGCGAGGGATTACTGTACTCTGCCACGTTCATATACAGTGCATCCGGAAAGTATTCACAGCGCATCACTTTTTCCACATTTTGTTATGTTACAGCCTTATTCCAAAATGGATTAAATTCGTTTTTTTCCTCAGAATTCTACACACAACACCCCATAATGACAACATGAAAAAAGTTTACTTGAAGTTTTTGCAAATTTATTAAAAATAGAAAAACTGAGAAATCACATGTACATAAGTATTCACAGCCTTTGCTCAATACTTTGTCGATGCACCTTTGGCAGCATTTACAGCCTCAAGTCTTTTTGAATATGATGCCACAAGCTTGGCACACCTATCCTTGGCCAGTTTCGCCCATTCCTCTTTGCAGCACCTCTCAAGCTCCATCAGGTTGGATGGGAAGCGTCAGTGCACAGCCATTTTAAGATCTCTCCAGAGATGTTCAATCGGATTCAAGTTTGGGCTCTGGCTGGGCCACTCAAGGACATTCACAGAGTTGTCCTGAAGCCACTCCTTTGATATCTTGGCTGTGTGCTTAGGGTCGTTGTCCTGCTGAAAGATGAACCGTCGCGCCAGTCTGAGGTCAAGAGCGCTCTGGAGCAGGTTTTCATCCAGGATGTCTCTGTACATTGCTGCAGTCATCTTTCCCTTTATCCTGACTAGTCTCCCAGTCTCTGCCACTGAAAAACATCCCCACCGCATGATGCTGCCACCACCATGCTTCACTGTAGGGATGGTGCCTGGTTTCCTCCAAACGTGACGCCTGGCATTCACACCAAAGAGTTCAATCTTTGTCTCATCAGACCAGAGAATTTTCTTTCTCATGGTCTGAGAGTCCTTCAGGTGCTTTTTGGCAAACTCCAGGTGGGCTGCCATGTCCCTTTTACTAAGGAGTGGCTTCCGTCTGGCCACTCTACCATACAGGCCTGATTGGTGGATTGCTGCAGAGATGGTTGTCCTTCTAAAAGGTTCTCCTCTCTCCACAGAGGACCTCTGGAGCTCTGACAGAGTGATCATCGGGTTCTTGGTCACCTCCCTGACTAAGGCCCTTCTCCCCTGATCGCTCAGTTTAGATGGCCGGCCACCTCTAGGAAGAGTCCTGGTGGTTTCAAACTTCTTCCACTTACGGATGATGGAGGCCACTGTGCTCATTGGGACCTTCAAAGCAGCAGGAATTTTTCTGTAACCTTCCCCAGATTTGTGCCTCGAGACAATCCTGTCTCAGAGGTCTACAGACAATTCCTTTGACTTTATACTTGGTTTGTGCTCTGATATGAACTGTCAACTGTGGGACCTTGTGGGACCTTATATAGACAGGTGTGTGCCTTTCCAAATCATGTCCAACCAACTTAATTTACCACAGGTAGACTCCAATTAAGCTGCAGAAACATCTCAAGGATGATCAGGGGAAACAGGATGCACCTGAGCTCAATTTTGAGCTTCATGGCAAAGGCTGTGAATACTTATGTACATGTGCTTTCTCAGTTTTTTTATTTTTAATAAATTTGCAAAAATCTCAAGTAAACTTTTTTCATGTTGTCATTATGGGGTGTTGTGTGTAGAATTCTGAGGAAGAAAATGAATTTAATCCATTTTGGAATAAGGCTGGAACATAACAAAATGTGGAAAAAGTGATGTGCTGTGAATACTTTCCGGATGCACTGTAGCTATGCTGCCAGGGAAAATTCCATGCACCTCAGCCAACGCATTACGTATAAGTCAGGCTTCACACCTATAGACCAAAAGCGGCGATGGAAAGGCAAGTATAACATTCTCCTGAGTGGGTGACCTACAGTAGATAATAAACAGATGCACTTTATGTATTTTAGCTTGTCTTTCATGTTTGATTTGATGACCTGTTGCACCATCTTCAGCCCTTCATTCATCATTCTGGCACCCACGTAAGCAGGCTCTCTAAGTGTGGGATATTAACTCACTTCAGGGAATACACATTCAAATACCCACACCCTCACCTGCTTGATTTGCTATCCAGCCTAACTGTTGGAAATGCTCATATGATTAGAGTAACAGATAAAAATGATTCAAAGGTATGCAGTTGTAGTGGCACTAAGACAACGTGAAACAGTGCCTTCTCACCTTTTTTTTATCACTGCCAATTATTTTGAAATGCCATGATTCTAATTATTCCTTTTATATTAAAAGATTTTCCTTCATATTTCACCCCCAAGTGAAATTCTAACCTATCAAAATGCTATGAATAGTGTTTGAAATAGTGTCATATTTTGAGAGATTTGCGGATATCTTCTAAGCAACCAAATTCTGCAAACATCAAGTGAACAAACAGTGAAGTCCCAAGCTCACACTCCATCAGCGAGGCTGTGCAGGTTATTAAATTCTGAACCTCTCATAAACTCAGTATCTGCCTGATCACCAGATTGCTTCACCTCCATCTCTGACTTTAATCAAACACAATCATGGCATGTCTCTGTCTCTCCCTCTCTCTCTTTCACATCCCAGCCGGCAAACTGCTCACAAATCTTCCAGCTGCTCATATCACGCTTTAGCTTCATTATGGCAGTGATACAATTCTTTGTTATCCATCCTGCAAATAAAATGACTTATCATCTAAATCCATCTCCTGTTCATTTCCCCTCTGGCACTGATGCCACCAGTGAAACAGCAATAACAGTAGGCTTTAATTTGACTGCTGTGCTTATTGCCTTATATTGGCGTTTTCAGATTGGCCCTGTGTGAGTGAGTGTGCCCTGTGGTAGACGGGTGCCCAGTCCAGCGATGACTACTGCATTACACCACTTGGTAGTGTTATATTGCGAACTTCGATTGGATTAAGTGTGTTTGATAATTAATGGATGAGTGTGTGAAGAAAGAGTGCTCTTAAAAATTTTAATGTAAAAAATAAAAATGGGGACTGCTCATTAGTGCAGTGGTTATAACTGCTGCCTCTTGGAAACAAAGTCCCGGGTTGCCTGTGTGAGGTTTGCATGTTCAGTCTGTGTCTATCTGAAGTTTGTCTCTTCTACATTCCAAAGATGAACAGTCATTCTAAACTCGCAGTTTGTCCAGAATAAGGCTTCTTCAGACAGTCTTAAAGCAGGTTTTATGCTGGATGAAGTGAAGTGCCTGCTGACATTCATGTCTCTGGTGACTCTTCCTATGAAGTCAGTAAACGGATTGAGAGAGCATAGGGGGGGTCATGAGGTCACTGGAAAGGGGTGTGTGGCGCTCTGATATCTATGCAAAAGGACAAAGGTCCAAGTCTTTAGAGTCCTGGGGCCTCATGCATAACGCTGTGCGTAGAATTCGCACTATAACATGACATAAGCACAAAAGCCGAAATGTGTTTACGCACAGAAAAATCCAGATGCAGGAATCTGTGCATTCACCAACTTCCGCGTTCTTCCGCTACATAAATCCCGCTCAGCGTGGAAATAAACGCACGTGCACTCACCTGCTGTCCCGCCCCAACTCCTCCCAGAATTACGCCTCTTTGAATATGCAAATCAATATAAATAGCCCTTAAGCCCAGCGTTTTGTGAAAAGGCAATGGCAAAAGTACGAGGAAAAATAGAAGAATTTCAGTGAATATCAAATGGAGGCAAAGAAAAACATACTATTTGTTGGTTTAAACAGTTATATAAGCAACAAAAGGAAGCTGATCGAGTGACATAGTGTGTTGGAGAAACTTGAAAGCTCAAGTTCACGAAGTCGCACAGTGCCCGAAATAAAAAGGAAGTTGTCACAGATCAAAGTCGGCGTGAAAAGGCAAGACATAGCCCACCGTCTGAGTGTCATATGAAAGCTTATTAGGGTACAGTGAAAAAAAAGGCACACAATGTGAAAAAAGTAGGAAATGTCAACTTTAATCTCGAAATTTCCACTTTAATCATCCATCCATTTTCCAACCCACTGAATCCGAACACAGGGTCACGGGGGTCTGCTGGAGCCAATCCCAGCCAACACAGGGCACAAGGCAGGAACCAATCCCAGGCAGGGTGCCAACCCACCGCAGGACACACACAAACACACCCACACACCAAGCACACACTAGGGCCAATTTAGAATCGCCAATCCACCTAACCTGCATGTCTTTGGACTGTGGGAGGAAACCGGAGTGCCCGGAGGAAACCCACACAGACACGGGGAGAACATGCAAACTCCACGCAGGGTGGACCCGGGAAGTGAACCCAGGTCTCCTAACTGCGAGGCAGCAGCGCTACCACTGCGCCACCGTGCCGCCCACTTTAATCACGTAGTTTATTTTGTTATTAAAATAAAACATCATAAACTTCATCTTAAAATCGTTTAATTTACTAGTTTCTCAAATCCCATCGTAACTAAGATAGCACGTTAAATGCTTTGTTGTGTATTTGATCTTATATGTGCTCTATGTGCCTGAATCACTACGTGCTCTTCCTCCAACAGGACACAGAATCCATTACGTTTGTAATATTACATCCATCCATCCATCCATTTTCCAACCCGCTGAATCCGAACACAGGGGGTCTGCTGGAGCCAATCCCAGCCAACACAGGGCACAAGGCAGGAACCAATCCCGGGCAGGGTGCCAACCCACCGCAGTGTAATATTACATCTCTCTGAATACTTAAAAAACTGAGAAGTATACGTGATATCACTTTCATGATGATATGAGTTAAAGCATGTTATTAAACATGGGAACATGGTGGCGCAGTGATTGTTCATGTCTTACACAAGATGCTTGCTGCGCCATGCGTGACCTTCAATGAAATGCTTTATTACAGAAGTACTGTCTTTTTCAAATGTACTAACCCCCAATTCCTGTCCTTACTTTTCTTTCTCCAAATACCCAATCTCCACACACTCAGCTCTGTAGTAGACGTTAAGCCATCTGTAAGCTTAGAACGCCGATTCTTCAAAACTTTTAAGGAACATCGAAATATCTTTGTGATGTTTAATTATTCTATCCATCTATCCTCCAAGTGTCGTGCCAGCCACAGTATGAAAACAGCGCGAGGTAGAAACAAACCGTGAACGAAACTCAAGCTCACTAGCGCTGCGGCACCGTGTAGTTAAAGTTAAAGTTTTATCTGTGTAATATAATCAACATATTTTGCTGCATTTCATCTTAAAAAATGATATCGTCATCATATGTAAATACCCGCTTTATAAAGTGGCTCAGGTTATGCAATATTATAACTGTATCATAAGTACAATTACCTCACGGTAACTTGCAAGTACAAACAGTTCTACAAGGAGCACTTGATGGACTGATTGAGTGCGTTTAGAGTTCTTGGGATGAAACTGTTTGTGAACCGCGAGGTCTGAACAGAAAAGGTTGTGAAGCATTGGTTCGATGAGAGCAGTTCAAATAGTGAATGGCTGAGGCAGTGAGTGCTGTATACCGATAATTCTCTTTCCGATTGCTGTAGATCTGTGATTCACACTCAGATACATTGATATAAATACTCCAGGTGGTGCAGTGAGAGTAATATGGAAAAAGATGATCTGCTGTTGCAACCCCTAACGGGAGCAGCTGACAGAAGAAGAAGAAGGTGCAGTGAGAGTAACAACGCTAAAGCAGTTATGGTATTTAGAATAGTTTGACCATTCTGTGGACCATTATATTGTTGCAGGTTAATTACAATCAGATGCATTAAATTTATGAACGATATGCGGTTAATTTCAGTGTATTTGATAAAGTTGCCGTCGTGGATGTGGATCTAAGAAAGGGTAACCACACAGGAACAGTAGCACTGCTTTGACGCTGGGTGCCGCCAGTCTGCAAAACCGAGCAGAGAACTTGTGTACAACAGGGTATGAGGTACCGTGGAAAAGTGCGTGGCTTTACACCAAGTGTAGGTTTTATACATCACGATTTGAACATGGAAACGTTCTTACGCAACATTTCTGTGCGTACACACTGTTTATACATGAGGCCCCTGGTGCTTCCTGTCTTTCCATATGGTTATGAGACGTGGATGCTATCTAGTGACCTGAAATGAAGACTGGACTCCTTCAGTTCTGTGTCTCTTCGGAGAATCTTTGGGTACTGCTGGTTTGACTTTGTATTGCTTAGGGAATCCTGAATGAGGCACATTACCCACATTGGGAGGGAGCGTCAGTTACAGGACTACGGCCATGTGGCACAATTCCCTGAGGGTTATCAGACTCGCAGGATCCTCATTTTTGAGGACCCAAGTGGCTGCACCAGGCCAAGGGGTTGCCCACATAACACCTGGCTGCGGCAGATAGAGGGTCATTTCTGGTGGGTGGGATTGGACCATGTGTCTGCCTAGGGGGGTTACCAACCAGGATCCCAAGCTGTTTCGTCGTGTGGTGAGAGTGGCAACACGCTGTACCAGTGCATGATCCCCAACCTGACCTGGCCTGAAGTGATGTAGCATATTAGGAAAGAGCACTCTTAAAATGTTTGATGTAAAAAACAAAAATGTGTCAGCATTGTTGTGTAGCAGGTGCAGTTGCTGCCTTACAGATCCAATGTCCTGGGTTCTGCTGTGCTTGTTGTTGTCACTGGTTACAAAATTTGTTTAGTTGGCACCTTACTCAGTTATGAACTCGTGCTGCTGGATTCAGAGCAACGTACAAACCATCTTAGCAAGTCCAGCTTCTCTAGTGACCAGTCGAGCATTTCACTGTGAGGGTGTCTTCTTTTTCTTAGTGGGCTTCCTACTTTTCAGGCTCGCTACACTTGCCTCTCTAACTATAATTCTGAACACAGATGTGTATAATGGACAGTTCTGGCTTATTCTCATCTGGACAAAGCTGTGAGGATTTTGTTTGTTTGTTTTCTACTGTACCTTCAGTACCACCCAGCCATCCCTGTTAAGGGATGAGCTCAGAAATATGCAGGTGGATGAGCCAATGGTGTCCTGGGTAATGGACAAGCTGTTCAGAAGACTGATGTTTGTGAGACTCAAGGACTGTGTCTCTGTTACAGATGTGAGCAACACTGGAGCGCAACAAGGAACAGTCCTGTCACCTTTTCTATTTGTCCTGCACATCTTGGACTATAAATATAACACCAGGTCATGTCACTTGCAGAAGATGAGACAGAGTATAGGAATCCGGTGGAGAACTTTGTTTCTTGCTGTAAAGAGAATTATCTGCAACTTAACCCTTAAACCGCCGGAACCGGCTACAGTCGCTTCCAAATGCAATTTGCCAGCACACAGGAGCCGAGTACATTCAGCAACGTACATTCGTTGAACGCCGCTACCGGCTAAAGTCGGTTTCCAGTGCAATTTGCCATCACGCCAGAGCTGATCAGTCAGTGCTGTACATTTATTGAGCAGCCAGCTCATGACCAATACCGCCCCCTAGCGAATCAGCATCACTGTCCCTGGGATTCGGCAGCTGCACTAGACTGGCCTGCAACCATCAGCGTTGGCCTCAGTGTGCTTGCGTTCAGCCAGTTCAAGCACAGTTGGCTCAGTGATTTATTGAATTTCATCAATGGTGTCAGTTGCACCTTGTATATATTGTTCCAGTAGTTTTTTTAATAGTTTTTACAGTTCATTGGCAGTGTGTAAAATTATCAGCGTTGCAGTAATTGGGTTGCTTTTTGCATGAAAAAAAAATATGTGTTCAATTAAAATTTCACTTTTTCTTGGTGAATTGTGATGTTTACTTAAAAAGTGCAGCAAAAAAGTATTTGACATCCAGGGGTGCATTAACCCCCAAGTATGTGGCAGTTTAAGGGTTAACGTCAGCAAAACCGAGGACCAGCTTTTTGATTTTTGCCTTGCTGAAGAGCCTCTATGTCTGCTTATTATTCAAGGTGTGGAAGTGGATGTGGTGCATTGCTACATATGCTTGGGGGTTCACATCAAAGACATGCTGGACTGGTCTTGTAGCACAGAAGGACAATGTAAGAAAGGAGACTGTGTCCTTTTAAATTGGGAACTGCCATCTTTTACATATTATATAACTCTGTGATGGCCAATGCAGTTGTTTTCTCCGTGAAGTTCCGAGCCAGTAGCTTCATTTCAAGAGAGGCCCACCGAATCAATAAGCCGATTAGAAAGGCAGATTCAGTTTGGACATGTAGAAAAGGAGACAACACTATTAGCCATTATGAACAATGATGCACATATAAATAATACCCAAGGTCCATTATTTAAAAAACAACATTTCCCAGTCAACCGCACATCTTATTGCATATGAGATTTTAGCATTCTCTTACAATATAAAATGCTACATGTATTCCTCAGTTACCTGTCTTGCAGTAGAAATGGTGTTGTTTCCATGTGGGATCAATGCTATTATTAAAAAGGTATGCCAGACGCTCCCCTTAGCTTTCTTAAAGAACGACATGTTAAAGGAGACTTTCATTGTCTAAATCGCCCCCAATGCGGGCCCCAAGGAAGAAAAGCATTCTGCTGATTTATCGGCTCTCTCTGGACTTGCTGAGCTTTAGAAATCGTCCGTCTTCTCTGCCTCCAGAGCACTTAATCTGTATGTTTTGTGGACCAACATGTAAAGTTCATCAACTCAACTAAAATGTGATTCAGGGTACCGGCAACAAATGGATGTTAATTTCCATGATTCACTTTTGCTATTGGCTTCCTTTATTTTCTGTGTAACTGTCTATGGCTAAGTAACATGTCATTGATCCCGCAGTTGCTGAACACGGCATCTTCGATAATTAGCTTGGTGATGAACTGCATTACTTCACTTAGATTCCACTTAGGAGCTTGGGTTTTTCACAGTTGGTTAGTGACAGTGAACTGAAAAAAAAAAAAGGCATCCCTAGTGGGGACCCCACAGGCAGAATAAGGAAAGCAAGTCTGGCTGTCAACGCAGGGCTGTCACAATTGCCGTCAACGCTGTGTCACTTCTTATGTATTCCTAAATTTCAGGGCTGTGGGCTAATTTGTGTGTGCATTCAGTATCAGAGTGGCACAGTGGTTAGCGCTGCTGTTTCAAAGCTCCAGAATTTCAGTTCAGTTCCAAGGCCAGTCATGGCCTGTGCACGGTTTGAGCGTTCTCTTTGTTTCTGATTAGATTGTTTCACCTCACCTTCTGTTTATCTTCCCACACTTTGACGACATGTCTTTTTGAGGTATTGGTGATTCAGGTGTAGTTGAATGTGCCTTGGGATGGAATGATGCCTGGTTGATTCTCTTCTTGAGTCCAGTGCTGCAGAGATAGATGAGTACCGAGTTCTGGATGAATTGGTTGGAAAAAAGATGTACATGACTTCCATCATCACCTTTTGTATAAAAATAAGAGTTCACTTAAAAGCCTTTTACTTACCTTTTTCATGAAACTGAAGACTATGTGAACATTATGGAGAGATTTAGACGTTAGAGTGCTTTGAAACATGAGCCATCAGCATTTAGTGACACATCACCAGACCGTCATGAGTTATTATGGGTTCACTGTTTGTATGTCCATTATGGTTATGGGGCACCAGCAAGTGGCAACATTGGGGCACAAGAAGGAACAGTCCGGTCTCCTTTTTTGATCTCCTTGTACGTCTTGGACTGTAAATGTAACACCAGGTCATGTCACTTGCAGAGGTTGAGACGGAGGATAGGTATCGGGTAGAGAACTTTGTTCCTTGGTGCAAAGAGAATTATCCATAACTTAACGTCAGCAAAACCAAGGAACTGCTTATTGGCTTTTGCCACACCGAAGGGTCTCTATGTGTGATCACCGATAAAGGAGTGGATGTGGTGGTGGTGCATTGCTACAAGTACTTTTTGGGTTCACATCAATGAGAAGCTGCACTGGTGTTGTAGCACAGAGGAACTGTAGAAGAAAAGGCAAAAGCTGCCCAGAACACCCAGGATGAACAGAGCAGCCAGCTGGACCGTAGACCTACACAGTTTTATTTTGTAAAGGTGATGTTCTTAATTGCTCCACTGTCAACTGTTCTCATCTTTTCTTACCTCGATCATGTGTTCAATATATTGACCCATTTATCAACAGTGTGTCAGGTGTTATGACTCTAACATCAGTATTCTTTACCATGATTTAGTAGTAGGTCATTGTGGAGCAACATAAAGCAGAGAAAAAGCAATCCTGCAGGCTTTCCATGCCCCAGAGCATGAGTTATTACACAATCGTCTAAAATCTCATGAATTACTTTATTAAGAACTGTGGCGGAGTGGTTAGAGCATTGGTCACCCAAGTTCAGGTTTTAATCCCCCAAACACCCACTGTGTGCCATTTGCAGATTCTCAGTTTCTGGTTTGCTACCACACCCCCAACAGCGCTTGTGTGTTAAATTTGGCATTTCTAAATTGACCGAATGTTAGTCTGCCCTGTCATGGACTGGTGTTGTACTTAGGGTGGCTTACTGGCTTACTTTACTTTATTGCCGTAACAATTTTCATTGTTTGAAATTTGATTTGGTAAAGCTTGGTCCAGCTCATCTCACTGTCGCTAACACCAGCCAAGTCTGTCCACAGCCTTGTGGTGGTGATTGATGACCAGCTGTCCTTCACTGACCATGTTACAATGGCCTCTCACTATACTACATCCTCAAGATCAGACCATATTTGATGGGGTAGGCAGCAGAACTGCTGGTCCAGTGTTCGGTCCTGTCATGTCTGGACTGCTGCAATTCTCTGGTGGTAGGAGTATCAAACATGTTTCACCAAGTCACTGTAGATGGATCAAAATGCAGTGACATGCCTGGTGTTCACACCAGCTGAGGTGGACAAAAGTCACTCCTCTTTTCAGATCACTACACTGGCTTCCTGTAGCAGCACATATTAAACTCAGATCCTTGATGCTTGCCTACAGAGTAGTCAGTGGGTCATCACATTTATGTGGAGATATTTGCAAGGTCCTCTCCTTGGATTAACAGCATCTGGTGATGCCACCTCTGCAAAGCATCAAATCTCAGTCCAGACTTGTTTCATCTGTAGCTCCTAGCTGGGGGCATGAGCTGCCCACCTCTATTTGAAATTTGGACTCCCTCCCTTCTTATGTGTTTAAGAAGTGTTTCCAGACTGTGAATCTGTCTAACTCGTATTAGCTGTTAGGTTTTTTTCACCAGTTTACATTTTGTTCTGAGCTCTTCACTTGTGGTGATCAATGTTATACCCTGGTCCTGTAACACTTGTTCCCAAACAGTCCCCCAGACTGATGTTTACTTGCTTATGTTGATCTCTTTTGTAAGTCGCTTTGGATTTAAAGTCTGCTAAGCAAATAAATATAAATGTGACTTAGCTCAAACAAATAAAGCGCCGATACAAAGACAACACAAGAACTACAGCAATTTTCTACAACTCCCTAACACACAATTTAACAACAACCCACTTACACATATTCTTCAAATTAGTGGAGACAACTCTACAACTCTACAACTCTACAAGAGTTATAATGTTACATTCATGCTTGAGTACAGTGTGACAGATGGCTGGGACCCTTTCTTGGCCATGAGGCCATCGTAATGGAAGGACCGGGGAACCAATCTCACCAACTCCAGAAGAACCTAGTATGTCACATCTTTCAAGTTTTTGGCAAATTGAGAAAATGATGTCACCCCTATAATTAACGATCTCTAGATTTCATTTTTCCTGAGCTTCATGTACACAGTATTGTTTTTTTTATACGAATCACCAACACCTGCCATTTAAATCACGCAGTCGCAGTATTTAAATCACGTAATTGTAATCTGACGTTTTCATTGGTAGGCAGTCTTTCCTCATTGGTCAGTGGAGTTGCTGGGTTTTTCTCTTGCTGTATGTAAAATACTGTTCACATACTAGCTTCTTTCATCGTGCTATGACCGGAATGAAGACATATTTGGCGATCATCACTACCTTACAACAGCAGGAAAGACCTAGTAACTCCAAAAGCTAAAAAAACTCAATTTTGAAAAAAATGGCAGTTACTAGGTTTTTCCATTACACGTAAGAGATGTACACCAGGCACTGCCTCCCCTAGAGCGCTAGATGGTAGCCCCCTGGGTTGCAGCGGCACCTTGGATCCCTGCAGGGCTCCATGGGTGTTGCAGTCTTGCACAGCCCTGTTTGGTTCCATGGTAGCCACCACAGAGAGCTGCAGAATTCTACTTTGGGCTTTCACCACACTTGGGGGTGATTCCAGACCTTGCTAATGAGCCACCTGGAGTACTCCCAGGGGCAGCATTCATTCATGGAGCCAGAGTCGGGAGGAAGAGAATGAAGCTTGCTGAAGGAGGAGTGGAGTGGAGTGGAGTGGAGGCGGTGAAGGAAGAAGGACAAGAAGTGCTGTTTTGTTGTTCTGCTTTGTGCAGTGCATGGTGCTGGTGGAAAACAAAAGGAAAAGCGTTTTCCACAGAAATAAAGACATGTTTGTTGCTGGACTTGGGCCTACTGCCAGTCTGTATTGGGTTTGGGGAGTTGGTGTGCCCCCTGGTGGCAACATCATGTACTTCTATAAAATCTGGTCTTGAATGTGTGTTACCAAAATGATTCATGGAAGAATTTGCTTCATTAAAACTCTGCATTGTGTCTTTCTGCCTGCTAGTAATCTAAAGCAAGAGAAAAAAGAGAGATTGATAAAGCAGTTGGTGTTGAGGGTTGAGCTCTCCACCAACAAGCTCCACTAGGAGTGCGCGGCCATGCAGGAGTTCATCAAAGAGAAAGTGAGCAGATTGCTCAGCCAGGTTCAGCTAATAGAAATGCCTGTTGACATTTAAATGGCATCTTTAAGGAGACAATCATGTCGCTGCATGTGCTCGTCTCTTCTGGCTCCTGCAATCTTGCATTCTGCCTTCTCTAACAAACATTTTACTGCATTACATACAATTATACAGCAGGGTGAATATATGATTGAAATTTTTTTAAATTATGAACAGACATAGTAGAGTGGATCGAGGCTGTTACTTCAAAATGAATTCAGGAAGAACACGGGGACACAGCTGGAAACATGTTAAGGGTAAATTTAACACAAAACCTTGTTTTGCTTCACACTGCGCCTCATAGACACCTGGAATAAGTTACTAAGTCATGTGGCAGAGAGGAGAAGTTTAGGAACCTCTAAATCTCGACTTGATGTTATTTTGGAGAAATTCGGCAGATAGGATTGCTGAGCTTTGTTGGGCTAAATGGTTTGCTGTCGTCAAAACTTTTTCCTATATTGCAATATCAGTCAAGGGCTATTTCATAGCCAGGGTTTGCCGTTAATTAAAAAAAAAAAAGGAAAAACTCTTGTCAAAAAGAATTAGAAAGGTTTTTGCATAAGAATTCAAGATTATAACATGCACCACCTTTACTCTGCAACCATAAAACTGGATTTCTGTCAATGGAAGGCTGGACGATTTGAGAAAATGAAACAAATGCATATATGAAATATTTACTTAGTGGCACAGTTAATAACTCAATCTGAAATACTATGATCTGATCTCAGACTCCGTGTGTCAGTTCACATCACATCCCAGTAAACTCCAAGCACACGTGGGCAGGTGGGTCTTCAGAATGTCAGAGTCCCAGCACATCCCACATTTCTGGTTTCAAAGCCTGTAAATATTTGAAAATGGCAGAAGGTGTAAACCTGGGAAGCAGACAGGATGGCCATGGATGAAGTATTGCTTTTATATTTTTTATTCTTTCTTCTAATATAAAAGGACGGTTGCATCCTGTCAGCCAGTTTATATCTGAATAATGTTAGGTTAATTAGTAAAATGTTCAGTATATTCAAGTAATTTTCATTTGTAACATAAAGTCCATTTTTAATGAAGCATTTAAAAATTATTGCATAAGAGCTGCTGGTGAAAATTCATTATAGCTTTGAATATTTATGATTGGGAACATAATTCATGCTCCCCCTTTAGCAATAATAGGCAACACATTTTAGCTATGGATCAGCCATGTAAAAATTACTCGGCTGTGCTTAAAGCAGAGAAGAAACCCGACCTTCTACTCTTTTTAGTTCTCTCTTACATATCTTGGGGTGGAATTTTTATTCTTTATGAAAACTGATAAGCATTTGCTTCCTTTGTACTGACAAATTACATTAATAACACAGGCAGCAATGCTTTTTAAAATTTGACAGAAAAAGTACAAGAGTAATGAATTTTCTACTATGAAATGTGTTACATTTTCAAAAGAGAAAAGATTAAATTAAAACAGAAGCTTCCCCAAAGAAAATAAAAATAGATTTAATGGCTAAGACTAAATCAAGAGAAACGTTGCATAAACCCACCGTCTCTTAAAGGGCCTGCTCACTCTTACATATAGGCATTGTTGGACAAAGTAGGCAATGCCCCCTCTGCTAGACGTTTAGTGCCCCACAGAGCCTGTTAAGACAACAGATTTAACAGGGACTGCTGTGAATGACTGAACTGCAGCTCTACCAACACTTTGGTCAGCCCTGTCCTTCATCAGATAACAAAGGTGTAAATCAGAGTCTAGCTGACTTGTCTGCAGAGACTCCTTCAGGCAAAAAGGTGCACTGATGGATATTTATTTTAGGCTTGTACGCACAAACTGAACTCTTTCTGGATGTGATGGACAAAATAATGCACCTTTTACATAAGCAAAGACCAGGGGCCTCATGTATAACGGCGTGCGTAGAACTCACACTATAACATGGCGTAAGCACAAAAGCGGGAATGTGCGTACGCACAGAAAAATCCAGATGCAGGAATCTGTACGTACGCAAACTTTCACGTTCTTCCACTACATAAATCCTGATCAGCGTGAAAAGTAATGCACGTGCACGCGCCTTCTGTCCCGCCCCAACTCCTCCCAGAATTACGCCTCTTTGAATATGCAAATCGATATAAATAGCCTTCTGTGAAAAGACAATGGGAAAAGCATGGGAGAAAATATAAGAATTTCAGCGAATACCAAGTGGAGGCAAAGGAAAAACGTACTATTTGTTGGTTTAAACAGTGGTATAATCAACAAAAGGAAGTTGATCGAGTGACAGAGTGTCGGAGAAACTCGAAAGCTCAAGTTCACAAAGTCGCACAGTGCCCGAAATAAAAAGAAATCGCATATCAAAGTCACCGTGAAAAGGCAAGTCGTAGCCCACCTTCTGAGTGTCATATGAAAGCTTATTAGGGTACAAAAAAAAAAAGGCACACAGTGGGAAAAAAGCACGAAATGTCAACTTTAATCTCAAAATTTCCACTTTAATCACGTACTTTATTTTGCCATTAAAGTAGAACATCATAAACTTCATCTTAAAATAGTTTAATTTACTAGTTTCTCAAATCCCATTGTAACTAAAGTGGCATGTTAAATGCTTTGTTCTGTATTTGATCTTCTATGTGCTCTATGTGTGTGAATCACTACCTGCTTTTGAAACGGGCTTTCTCTTTCTCCGACAGGACACATAATCCATTACATTCGTGAAATTACAGCTCTCTGAATAATTAAAATACTGAGATGTATACGTGATATCTTTATCATGATGATAGGAATGAAAGCATGTTATTAAACATGGGAACACGGTGGCGCAGTGCTTGTTCATGTCTCACGCAAGAGGCTTGCTGCGCCATGCGCGACCTTCAATGAAATAATTTATCACAGCAGTACTGTCTCTTTCAAACGTACTAACCTCCAATTCCTGTCCTTACTTTTCTTTCTCCAAAAACCCAATCGCCACACAATCAGCTCTGTAATAGACATAAAGCCATCTGTAAGCTTAGAACGCCGATTCTTCAAAACTTTTAAGGAACATTGAAATATCTTCGTAGTACGTGTTTAATTATTATATCCGTCTATCTTTCCAGTGTCGCGTCAGCACCAGCAAGAATACAATGCAATGCAGGAACAATTACTGAACTAGCTAGCGCTGTGGCACCGTGTCCTCACATGTTTAATTATTAACAATACAGATTATTTAAATGAAGATAAAGTTTTATCTGTATAATATAATCAACATATTTTGCTGCATTTCATCTTAAAAATGAATACCGTCATCATATGTAAATACACGCTTTATAAAGTGGTGCAGGTTGTGCAATATTATAACTGTATCCCAAGTTTACAGTGAGGTGATTGTACTTATAAGTACAAACAGTTCTACAAGGAGCACTTGATGGACTGATTGAGTGCGTTTAGAGTTCTTGGGATGAAACTGTTTCTAAACCGCGAAGTCCGTACAGGGAAGTCTCTGAAACGTTTTGCCGTGGCTGAGTCAGCGTCTGCTTCATGCTGTATACCGATAATTCTCTTTCCAATCAGCTGCTGCTGTGATTCCCCACTCAGATACAGTGATATAAATACTCCGAGTGGTGCAGTGAGAGTAATATGGAAAAAGATGATCTGCTGTTACAACCCTTAACGGGAGCAGCTGAAAGAAGAAGAAGATGAAGTGAGAGTTACAACGGTAAAGCAGTTATGGTATTTGGAATACTATGGCTATTCCCTGGACCATTATATTGCTGCAGGTTATTTACAATCAGATGCATTACACTAATAAACAATATGCAGTTAATTTCAGTGTATTTATAAAGCTGTGCCAGGAATGTGGATCTAAGAAAGAAAGGGTGATCACACAGGAAAAGTAGTACTGCTTTGACGCTGGGTGACGCCAGTCTGCAAAACCGGGCGGATAAATTGCGTACGCCAAGGTATGAGTTACCGTGGAAATGTGCGTGGCTCTACGCCAAGTTTAGGTTTTATACATCGCGATTTGAGCATGGAAACGTTCATACGCAACATTTCTGTGCGTACGCACCGTTTATACATGAGGCCCCAGATCTGTAACTGGAATTAATTTTGATCCAATCGCTAGAAGTTACAGCTACCTTCAGAACTAGCTGCATTCATCTCCTCCATTCTCGGTGGGTAGCTAACTGCTGATAGACCCTTTACTTTGGGGTCAGATGCCACCATCTCTCTGCAGAACACAAAGATCTCAAGCTTTCTTTGGTCTGGATGCTACACTCCATAGGGCCTTGGAGTAGATGCCCTGAACAACCGTGTTTCCCTGAAAATAAGACCTACTCTGAAAATAAGCCCTAGTCAAGATCATCACCTGAAAAGTAAGGCGCCTAAGGCCAGGTTTATACTTCACGCAATGCGACGCGTGTGCCTGAAAAAACCATTAAATTCCAAGGACACCTTGCCACAAAATCTCTGGACGGGGCAACAGCTCATCGCAAGGTGAACACAAGTACACACATACACTGGAGTCATTGTAGCTTCACCAAATCCCCAAACCTTCATGTCTTTGGATAGAAAACTGAGCCCACTGTGGAAACCCACCATGCAAACTCCAGGCAGGGATCACAAGGGACGGGACACTCTGCGAGACAGCAACTCTACCGCTCTGCCACCATGCCACCCCTATATGTGTAACTATTAGCAGTACTCATTATTTAAACAAAGTTAACGATTTATCTGTAAAATTTAACATACATATTTTATTGCATTTCATCATGAAAGTGATATCAAGTATAAATCTAAGAATTCTAAATGTGCAGAGAGCTGGAAAATCATAAATGTAATGTATTCTGGGTGGCAATGCTGCTTGCTGCTGATGTCAGGTCAGAAGGAAGCCCCAGAAGCGCATAGCGATTTAACATCTGGGTCAGTTTTAAGATGATGTTTACGACGATCTGCTTTAATAATAAAGTAAACTACGAGGTTAAAGTGGACATCTTGAGTTTAAAGCTGACATTTCCACTTTAATCACAAAATAGACATTTTTATTATATCCTTATTTTCTTTTTCTCTGTGGCTCAAATATACCGCCGTACATTCTGATGGTATTGTGAAGGCGCAAAAAAAAAAAAAAAACACGGCACAGAAGATGGTATGTGAGACTTTTAAAACGTATTGTGTCATTACGATCGGGAATATTAGACGCTTGAATATCAAAGCACCATGAATGCATTTGTATGTCGGCATTTTGCTTCACCACATCAAACCATTCATCAAACACCGAAGCGTGCACCTCGATCCTGGTGGATCCTAAAACCATAGCAAGAAATTCAGGCTGAAATTCAGGGTTTGAATGTGGAGAGTTATGACGATATTTCAGAAGAAGATGATGACTGTATTTGGATAAATGTATACGTATTGTTGTACATCAATAAATATAAGATATCTCCTGAAAATAAGCTCTTGTGCATCTTTTGGAGCAAAAATTAATATAAGACCCTGTCTTATTTTCAGAGAAACACGGTAGCTACCGTTAAGATCAGCTCTGCTTGTTTTGAACTTGGTTTTGTCAAGTTTGACTTGCTCATATGGAATGTTACTTTCTTTGAATAAATTCAATAAAATGTAAAAAAAAAAAAAAGGTCAGCTCTGCAAAGCCAGGCTCTGTGCCAGTGACCGAGACATGTTTGAGAAGAATGAACAGCAACATTACTTCAAGAAGGGAACTTTAGCACCTATACTCTTGCGCCAGAAAGACTAATGCTTTTCACTATGAAGTTAAAGAGGGTACAGCAAAGAGCTTAACAGTGAACTATGGAAGTCAACATCCCACCACACCACAGACAAATGACCATGTAACAAAGAGAAAGGGCAAATATGATAAACTGCATACAGTATATATCAACACAGAAGACAGAACAACACAATGCTCCAGTGCAAGAAGAGTGCTCACTTTGAAGTCAGATCAACAATACTCCGCTCCACACAGCATCAGACATCATCCTCAAAGGCTAAGTATTGTAAACTGTTTATCTGTGCCAAGATAAAATAGCCAGTAGACAGCAAGCCTCTTATGTGTTATGTTTGTCTGTCTTGTGTCCTGTCTTCTATCTGTCCATATTTATTCAGTTACCATATTTCTCTAATTTGTGCGCTTATCAATAAATTGTATTATTCTGTTTCTTTATACAAGTTTATCTCAGTTACTTTGATATAAATTGTCATGCATGCATGCCTGGGCTTCACTTTCCTGGCTTTGTTGAGGTAAACAATACCACCGCATGACCAGAGGGGGCGCTGTTGCTGACTCTGTCTCTTTTTCTCACCCACAGCTCCAAGAGATGGCCTCAGGAAGACAGCTAGTGCCTGCCATCAGTGCTGAGATGACTCCGCAGCTTACAGTCAGGACACAATTAAAACAGGCAGTCACCAGAACGTGGCACTCATTTATTGTTAGTAGGACAACGGAGACGGAACTCCTGCTGATGAAACCTCTTTTGCATGTTGCTTTGCTTTTGTTTAAGTCTGCTCACTCACAGCGTGGTTTCAATTGTTCTTTTTTTAGCCTGAGAATTAAATGCGATGACCTGCCTGGTACTGCAACCATTCCTTTTGGCTCCTGCATGATCTGTCCACCGGTTACAAAGTCTAACGTCTGGAAACCCTTCCTACAGAGAAAAATAAGAAAAATAAAGTGCAAGCCTTACCAAATATTTATTTAATTACTGACAAGGCAAATCTTATAATTAATGAACTGATTGATTAACATTAAATCAATCAATTCTTCTCATACCATACACACAATTCCTACAGTATTTAACCACTCAACGATAATACTGTATATACAATAATATCCTAATTATATTCCAATAATGCCTCACAGATCTAGCATTCTGGGTTTAAATCCCTTGTTTGGTCACTCTAGGGGATTGAGTTTGGATGTCCTCACTTTGTCTACAAGTACAAAGGTCTTCCTTCTACATCCTGAAGATGTGCAAGTAACAGTAAATGGCAGCTCTAAATTGGATGTGAATGTTATAAACAAAGAGGACAACATTCAAAAGCTGTGCTGGGTTCCCAAGGGAGGCCCCGTTTAATAACACTGTCCAAAAGACAGAAGAATATGTACGTAACTGTCATGTCTCAGCCATGGTTGCTCCTGTTGCTGGGGTTCAGATTCATGTTTTATATCTCTTTTGTTCGTTTTTAATTCTTTGATTGATTACATTGATTATGCTAATGCTACTATTGTTGATTATGTGCATTATTCTTTGTTTTTGATTTGGTTTATGCATATAAGTTGCTGGTGTTATGTTTCAGGTGTTTTGTGGGTGGTACCCTCCAAGAGGCGGGGCCACCTGCCAATCACCATTGTAAATCGACAGGGGCTCCCACAGTTCCAGCCGGTTCATTTCAAATGTGTCTTGGAGTGGTGTGTTCGTTGTCAATTCTGTTGATTATTTTTTAATTATTTGTTTTTTGACCTTGTCTTTGCAATCTGTTTTGGGACTTGTTTGATTTGGATTAGCCTTTGTGTTTCAGGCAATTCCATTTTGGCTTTGTGCTCCATGGAACTTCATTGTGAAGAATAAATGTTTCATTTTATAAAGAGTCAGTGCTTGCCCTTACCTACTAGCCAGGGTTTGACAATGATATCCCCCTCTAGTGGGCATTATTGGAAGTGCTTTGGAACTCTTAAGTCATGTGTGTAAATAGGCAATCAGCAAAGCACTGCTTGAAGATAAGCTGGAGACTGAGTTCTGTTCTGGTCTGAAGCTGGCTTAACTGTGAACGTCGACCTCCTGATGGGTAATAGTTTAAATACCAAGACAGCCAGAAGGGGCGGGACTTGCGATGAAATGTCGGTGGTGACCTTCTGGTTTTTCTCCTCCACCATAAGGAAATTAGAAGAACATGTTAGCGGTGTTAACATGTCAGCGATGGTGTTACACTCTTAGATCTCCCCATAATTTTTTGTTTTTCTTAGACCTGTAAAACACTCCCAGAGCTTCCGTGACTGACCGAGTGTGTAGAAGTGGGCTCAATGATGGTCTGCTGCTCTGTTCAAGGCTGTTCTCCTGCCTGGTGCCCATTGTTGTTGGGACAGAGTCCCCGCTAGAGTTGCTTGGAGTGTCCTTTTGTCCTCATTGTGCAGGTCAGGCCACAATGCTTTTTCATTTCAACAACAGTTCCGTCATTTATTTTAGAAATGACTGCAGAGTTTCACTTGAGTAATTTTCTTGATAACTGCTTTCAGGTTGCTCATGATGAGTTTTTCTTCTTTTCTTCCAGAAATGCTTCTCATTAAAAGAGACAGAAGAAAAAAAAGATCACCATTTAAGGGGTGAGTGAAACTTTATGACAGAGACTTAAATTTATGGCTTGTTAAATACCCACCAAGCTAATTGTGCATGACCACACAAATAGCAGCTAATTGCATATTTAAACAGGGAATTTTTACTCACATTACAAAATCATTAAGGAGCAAAGTGTAGTGGTTAAGCTGGACACTAACTTGGGGTTTAAGCAGTGGACTGCAAATTATTAAGTAGAAATGATTTTGCATCTGAAGTGGAAAATTTGAGGAAATTAAGGGCCTATGTAACCTTAAAGTTTAATGTTATAGTTTTTCTGTTAAACAGCGGATTGGCACTAACTTAACAGCTGATGAAGTCCATTTGGTGCATAAAGCTACAAAACTTATGGAATCTGAAAAAAATAACATAATTGATTATCGAATATGTCGGGTCTAATGTAGTGGAGTCTGCTGCCAAAACGGTGCTTGGATTTGTAGAACAGAGCTACAAAGCAGTACATTTTAGGTGTGATGTGAGATTTCATATCAGGAAGTTTACAGTTATGGAAAACATAATACTGTAGGAGCAGGGCCTACATGTTGTCACAAACCAGCAGCCATCGAAAAGGATTTTAAAAGGCTGGGCTACATCAGCTCGAAAATTGAACGTAAAATTGAGTGTTATGCACAGTTTTAGTGAGCATTTTTTGTAATGAACTTTAATAACCAATGAAATATCTAAAATTGAACAAGTCTGATTTGTTGGTTAAAAACAGATACAGTACAGTGGATTTGGAGAGTAGTCAGACCCCTTCATTTTGTGCACACTGTAAAATGAAAGACCTTGACATGAAACAATGTTTGGGGCAGCCACCCGTATACTTAAATAAGGTTGCAAAAATTAAGGTTTGGTAGCACAGAAGTGTACAGGTTGAGTCCAAAACAGATCTGAATTGAAGTGGGAAGTTGTCTTGCTTTTTAAGGCAGGTCAGTGGGAGTGAGGTCATCAGGAGCCAGAACGGAAGTGACGTCCTCAAGGGTCGGAAAACGGAAGTGACTTCCTCGGATTGGGGTGTAAGTGACTTCCTCGGGGGTTGGGGGCGGAACCAGAAATGAGGTCATCGGAGTGGGACCGGGAATGAAGTCAGGACCATGCTGAATTTCCTGTGTCTGGTCTGCAGGGATAAAAGAGAAAGGTTTACTGCACCCTGCCACCCCCTGACTTGGCGTGGAATTATTTCTTTTGGTCCTTCAAGCTGCCATGCACAAGCGTGTGACAACACTTTATTGTTTTTAGGTTTAATTTCAAATGGATAAATTTGCCCGTCAGTCTACACTTAATAACCCATAATGACAAAGTTAAAACCTTTTTCCAGAAAGGTTTATAAATTTATTAAAAATCAAAAACTGAAGTCTCTCATTTATATAAGTTGCTGTGACACTCCAAATTGTGCTCAGGTGCTTCCTGTTTCCATTAATTCTCCTTGAGAAGTCTCTGGAATTTGATTTTAGCCCACCTGTGGCAAACTGAATTGATTGGACAGTTTAGAACAGGGGTGTCCAACTCCAGTCCTGTTGGGCCGCAGTGGTCGCAGGTTTTTATTATAACCATCTTCTTAATTAGTGAGCCGATTTTTGCTGCTGTTTAACTTGTTTTGCCTTAGTTTCAATTGATGTGACTCAGAACCCTTAGTTGTTTCTTTTTCCTTAATGAGCAGCCACATCACCAGCTAACCTGAAAATAAAGAAAGGTGAATGTCACAGTCATGTTGGTCTGCTCAGATCAGCAAAACATCTTGATGGTGACCTTAAAAAAAACAGAAAATCAACAGTCTGCTGTAGCAGAATGAGAGCAGCAACAAGTTCATGATATTCAATAACAGCTTTAATTAACAGCAAGAATTAGCTTCTCATTAAGAAACCGGTTGGAGTGAAATTGCCTGGAGTTTGATGTTCCAATTTAGCTGGTCATCTGTTAGCTCGTTTCACATCTCATTTCTGTTTGGCTGCCATTTAATGAAGAAATAAAGCAATTCAGAGGACTTAATCTTTAAAAACAGGGCTACTAAAATGAAGGGAAAAGGAGTTAATTAGCAGTGAAACCTGCTCACTGATTAGGAAAAGGGTTAGAATGAAAACCTGCAGCCACTGTGGCCCACCAGGACTGAAGTTGGACACCAGTGGTTTAGAAAGACACACATCTATGTATATGAGGTACACAACTTACACTGCACATCAGGAGAAATACTAAGCCATGAAGTCCAAGGAACTCTCTGCAGACCTCCACAGTCAAATTGAAGTGAGGCACAGATCAGGGCAAGGGGATTTATCACTTCTAAAGCTCTGACCATTCTCAGAGCACAGTGGCCTCAATAATGGTGAAATGGACAAAGTTTGGAACCTCCAAGACTCTCCTTATAGTTGGCCGTCTGGCCAAACTGAGTAACCTGGCAAGAAGGGCCTTGGTCAGGGAGGTGAAAAGCCCAATGGTCACTCTAGCAGAGCTCCAGCAGTCCCCTAATGAGATGGGAGACCTTATCTCAAGGACAACCATCTTAGCAGCACTCCATCAATCAGGCATTTGTGACAGGGTGGCTCGTTGGAAGTCGCTCTTGAGTAAAAGGCATACAAGCATGTAAGAGCCATTTGATACTTAGGTTAGGTCAAGTAGGTAGAAATGTTTGCTTAGTTATGTTAAATGTTTGCCTATAAAAAAGTGCAGTCTAAGAGAGGTTCTTATAACCCCTACAAGCACAATCTAGTTTGGTATATTCTGACTGTTTCCTGTCCCTCTGGCTACAGGTTAATCTTAGTTTGTGACCTGCCTTGCCATAAGTAAGCCACGGAGAGCACAGGGTTTCAAACCGTTTCTTAATGTGCCCAATAGTACGTAACGCAACGTGCTATATTAAATGTGCAGCTCTGTACTGAAGGTGAAGTAAAACATCTTCTAGTATAGAGAACAAGTGAAGTTTTACAATTAAAGGCTAAGTTTAGAGAAGAGACATTTTTTTCCCATTTTTTTGCTTTCTATTTTACGTGTGTAACAACCTTTTTCTTTATTCTTGTGTGGGATATCTGCTTTGAAGTTTCACTAAACCTCTTAAAACAAACTTTAGGACTGAGAGATTTCTTTTGGGGGCGGCATGGTGGCGCAGTGGGTAGCGCTGCTGCCTCGCAGTTGGGAGACCTGGGGACCCGGGGTTCACTTCCCGGGTCCTCCCTGCGTGGAGTTTGCATGTTCTCCCCGTGTCTGCGTGGGTTTCCTCCGGGCGCTCCGGTTTCCTCCCACAGTCCAAAGACATGCTGGTTAGGTGGATTGGCGATTCTAAATTGGCCCTAGTGTGTGCTTGGTGTGTGGGTGTGTTTGTGTGTGTCCTGCGGTGGGTTGGCACCCTGCCCGGGATTGGTTCCCTGCCTTGTGCCCTGTGTTGGCTGGGATTGGCTCCAGCAGACCCCCGTGACCCTGTGTTCGGATTCAGCGGGTTGGAAAATGGATGGATGGATGGATTTCTTTTGGTACATATTTGACTCGTCCTTGATCCTGACTTACCTACCAGCAGCTACAAAGCATGAGGAAAAAGATTCCTTGCTTTGATGAGACAAAACCTGAACTGTTTGGGCAGAACACCAAGCACTATGTCCGATTAAGACCTGGTACTGCTCTTCTCCTTATGCCATCTCTACAGTAAAGCATGGTGGTGGCAGCATCACGCTATAAGGAGTGCTTATCAGCAACAGGGACAGAGAGACGGGTCAGAATTGAGAGGAAGGATAAATACAGCTAAATACAGAGGGGTCCTTGAAGAAACGCTCCTCCAGTGTGAGGGTCACTTCAGCAGACAAGCCAAAGCTCAGACTTAAACTCCATAGAACATCTGGGGAGACCTGAAGATGGAAGTTAACAAACGCTTCCCATCCAGAGTTTCTGCCAGGAAAAATGAGATAAACTGCCTAAATCCCAATGTGCAAAGCTAGTAGAGGCATACCTAGAACAAAGCTGTAATTTCAATACTTACATGATTTTTTTTTTGCCTTTATTTTTAATAAATTTACAAACCTTTCTGGAAACATGCTTTCACTTGGTCATTAGAGAGAATAAATTAGTGGACCAAAATGGCAGTGGGTATCACGCAGCAAAATGATCTAAATGAATTACAAATATAGAACATAAAATAATTGATTGCATAAGTATTCACCCCCAAGTCAAGTCAGTATTTGGTCGATGCCCCCATGGCAGCCATGACAGCCTTGAGTCTGTGTGCTCAGGTTTCTCTTTATCAGCTTTGCTCATCTGCACAATTGACATTTTTCTCATTCTTCTTTGCTGCTCTGCTGAAGCTCAGGCCGGCTGATGTAAATGCTGAGTGAAGAGTGTTTGTCATGGCCAGCCACAAATTCTCAATTGGACTGACATCTTGTCTCTTGCCACTCCAGGACATTAACTTTGCTGTTTTGAAGCCATTCCTGTGTAGCTTTGGCTTTATGCTTGATGTTGTCTTACTTACTAGGAATCTCCTTGGTGTGATGCCTACACCACCGTGCTTCATGATGACGATGGTGTGTTTTTGATAATGTGAAGTGTTGGGCTTAGGCCAAACATGGTGTTTAGTCTGATGGCCAAGAAAGCTCAGTTTTGGTCTCCCCAGAACATACAGCCTTCTTCCAGCTGACCTCAGGGTCTCCCATGTGATGTGTGGCAAACTCTAGCCAAGATGCCTTATGAGTTTTTTTTCTTTATTAGCAGTGGTTGTCTCTTTGCCACTCTCCCATGAAGCTGCGGCTGGTGGAGCACATGAGTAACAGTTGTTACCTGCACAGTCTCACCATTCCTTGCCACTGTATCTTGTCACTCCATTAGAGTTCTCATAGTTCTGTTGGCAGCCTCCTTCACTTGTTGTCTTCTTCCCTGATCACTCAGTTTTTATGGTTGTCCTGCTTTAAGCAGATTTACAGCTGTGCCAGGTTTTTCCCATCTTTTAATGGTTGATTTAATTGGACTCCAAGGTTTAGTCAGTGACTCGGATATTTTCTTGTTTCCATCCTAACTTGTGCTCTTCAATCACCTTTTCATGGAGTTGCTCGTAGTGCTGTGTTGTCTTGATTGTGTAGGTTAAGGCCCCCATACTGACTCACCACAAATTGAACTTTCCAGAGGAGGTGCATTTAGACTGCAGTCATTTGAAACCCCTGGACTACACCAAGGTGATTGCCGTTGAACTAATGATGAGACATCTAAAGCCAAATAGCTGCACCAGTGATGATTTAGGTCTGTCATATTAAATGTGGTGAATATTTATTTGATCAGTTAATTTGTGTGGATCAGCGTCACAGCAGCCAAATTAAATCCACTGTGATTCAATACTATCTTTATATATAATACGCTATCATGGCTGTTTGTTTGTCTGTCCAGGATTTTAAATCACCTGTAGCTCGCAAACATTTTGACCTATTGACCTGAAATTTGGTACACATATACTACGAGACATCTACTATCCGCTTTCAGGGTGATGATTGACCTCCAAGGTTATTCCTCTTTTTATTTTTATTTTATTTTATTGTAGAATCAACACTCAGCAGCTGTGCGGCACATGCGTATGGGCACCATTCTCATCCCTACCATCTTCGCCATCACTTCCCCTACCTCTTCATATCTTAAATCATTCTTGAGGCAGATTGAAGACTTATGTGTCAGCTTAAGTGAAAAATGAAAGAAAACAAACTAAGTAATTGCAACACAAACACTGACTTAGTCGGTTTTAACGCAAAAAGATGCCGAAGAAAGAAGAAAAGAAGCGGGCCGCTAGGGTGGAGAAAAGAAGACCTGCTCAGTAAGCAGCAAGCGCATCAACCTCTGAGCAAACAAATGTTAAACGTACTGAGAAAGAGGATGAAAACTAGGAATGCTCATGTCAAGTGTATTCACTGCACGTTATCGTGTAGTGCACCGTTACTGGTATTACAATAAAAGCTGCAAACTTGCAAGATGGTGAATACTTTTTATAGGCCCTGTATGTTGAGGTTGGGGCTCTGAGGTGGCAGACATATGAGGGGGGACCCAAATATTATGAGAATTTTTGCCTGGAGGCTGAAGGGGTGTTAGTTCCGATGTTTGCCGCTAGGTGCATGTACTAGACTGCCCAATGCATCATTTGGACAAGTGGCGTCCTTGAAGTTCTGAAGCAATTGTGTGATGCAGTGGAGAGAAAAATGACCCGAATTGTGGCGATCATGCGAGTGGCTTCTGCATCACAACAGCGTTCCCACTCACACAGCACTGAGCGTGCAGTAGCTTCTCATAAAAAATGGGATGACAACGGTTTCTCACCCCCCTACTCCCCGGACCTTGCACCTGGCGATTTTTTCTTATTTCCAAGAATGAAGAGGAACCTTAAAGGAAAGCATTTTCAGGATCTAGTGGAGGTCAAGAAGCAAATAACACAGGCACTGAAGGCTATCACTTTGCAAGAGTTTCAGAACAGTTTTGAACAGTGGAAAAAGCGGTGGGAGAAGTGTATTGCGTCTCAGGGAGAGTATTTTGAGGGTGATTAAATTTTGGAAATAAAAGATTTAAAAAAAAAAAATTCTCATTATTTTTGGATCCCCATAGTAATTCTGCTAATGATTAATCTACAAACTTCCATTTCAGGTAGGTTTTAATTGTATTAGCAGTGTGTTTGGGGTTGTTATCACCCTGAAAATTAAATTTTTGCCAGTAAATCATTTTCTTGACGATACAGCATAATGAATCCAAATGTGTTTATAGTTCTCAGCAGTCATCATTCCCTCAAGGGTGAGCAGATGCCCTACACTGTTGGCTGAGATGATAAAGCTGTCACTGTGCTTCACAGAAGGCTGCACACAGGCGTTGCTATACTTCCTCCAACTTTTTGGATGACATATTCACTCTAAAAGTCTTGTTGTTTTTCGTAAGAATGGTTTCCTAGCTGCAACATACTCTTTAAGGCCAACCCTTTGAAGACTTCTTCTTGCATTCAAAGTGTGTTCTGGTAAGGAGGAATAAACTGTCCAAACTTAAATAAATGAATACGTAAATAAATGAATGCATTGGGCAATGTTAAAATAAATAAATGATAACAAGTACTGTTTTTTGATTGGTGTACTGCCGGAGAAGCATATGGACTAAGTTTTAGATTCGATTAGATATACTTTATTACTCTCCAAGGGAAAATTCAAATGCATACCACAGAAAAAACAGAATATACAGATACTGACTCAAAATACCACACAAGAGAGTAGAATAAAAATATATAATACAATAAATACTATAAATAATACAATACAATAAAATATAGTACTAGTATAAATAATAATACAATTTAATAATACAATAAACAGCATGCTAAAATAACTGTAGTAGACCGAGTCTGAACTCTCTTTCTACAGCTTCTGGCTGGGGAGAAGGGAAGGATGGGATGTTGGACGTTGGAGTGATACGACTGTCAGAAAAAGTTGTCCAGAATTACCACATGGAGTAGCAACTTTCCTTCTGTTATATTTTTGACCAGGGTCCCGCTTCTGGCTGGGGCTCAAATTCCTGTTTTAGGTCTGTTTTGTTTATTTTCGTTTCTTTTATTTATGTCAATGTTACTTTTGTTTATCGTTTACATTATTCTTTGTTTTTGATTGTATCTATGTATATAAGCTGCCTGGCTTATGTTCCATGTGTTTTATGTGTGTGACCAACTGCCAAGCACTGCCTGGAACTGCTCTACGCCCTTTCAATCTGGAGAGTCTCCCCCAGTCCCCTGGGGTTCATTTCGGATGCGCTATTGAGTTTTGGTGAGTTCTTGTATTTTTTTTCTGTGCTTGTACTTTTTGCTATCTCTGTGCTCTGTTTGCCTTCGGATTTCTGTACTCAGACTGTGTTTGCTTTGGATTTCTTAATGTTTTTAGGCAACTGAATTTTGCCATTGGACTACAGTCATATGAAAGCGTTTGGGAACCCCTCTCAGCCTGCATAATAATTTACTCTACTTTCAGCTAGAAAGATAACAGTGGTATGTCTTTCATTTCCTAGGAACATCTGAGTACTGGGATGTTTTCCGAACAAAGATTTTTAGTGAAGCAGTATTTAGTTGTATGAAATTAAATCAAATGTGAAAAACTGGCTGTGCAAAAATGTGAGTCCCCTTGTAATTTGGTGATTTGAATGCCTGTCACTGCTCAATGCTGATTACTTGCAACACCAAATTGGTTGGATTAGCTTGTTAAGCCATGAACTTCATAGACAGGTGAGTCCAATCATGAGATATAAAGGTATTTAAGGTGGTCAATTGCAAGTTGTGCTTCCCTTTGACTCTCCTCTGAAGAGTGACAGCATGCGATCCTCAAAGCAACTCTCAAAAGATCTGAAAACAAAGATTGTTCAGTATAATGGTTTAGGGGAAGGCTACAAAAAGCTATCTCAGAGGTTTAAACTGTCAGTTTCAACTGTAAGGAATGGAATCAGGAAATGGAAGGCCACAGGCACAGTTGCTGTTAAACCCAGCAGGTCTGGCAGGCCAAGAAAAATACAGGAGCGGCATATGCGCAGGATTGTGAGAATGGTTACAGACAACCCACAGATCACCTCCAAAGACCTGCAAGAACATCTTGCTGCAGATGGTGTACAGTAATCCCTCGCTATATCGCGCTTCGCCTTTTGCGGCTTCACTCCATCGCGGATTTTATATGTAAGCATATTTAAATATATATTGCGGATTTTTCGCTGCTTCGCGGGTTTCTGAGGACAATGGGTCTTTTACTTTCTGGTACATGCTTCCTCAGTTGGTTTGCCCAGTTGATTTCATACAAGGGACGCTATTGGCAGATGGCTGAGAAGCTACCCAACTTACTTTCTCTCTCTCTCTCTCTTGCGCTGACTATCTGTGATCCTGACGTAGGGGGTGTGAGCAGGGGGGCTGTTCGCACACCTAGACGATACGGACGCTCGTCTAAAAATGCTGAAAGATTATCTTCACATTGCTACCTTCTGTGTGCAGCTTTTAAGTATGCTGCACGGTGCTTCGCATACTTAAAAGCTCAAAGGGCACGTATTGATTTTTTTATCTGTCTCTCTTTATCTCTCTCTAACTCTCTCTCTCTCTCTCTGCTCCTGACGGAGGGGGTGTGAGCTGCCGCCTTCAACAGCTTTGTGCCGCGGTGCTTCGCATACTTAAAAGCCAAACAGCCCTATTGATTTGTTAGATATGTTTGCATTCTTTTAATTGTGAGACTGAACTGTCATCTCTGTCTTGTCATGGAGCACAGTTTAAACTTTTGAAAAAGAGACAAATGTTTGTTTGCAGTGTTTGAATAACGTTCCTGTCTCTCTACAACCTCCTGTGTTTCTGCGCAAATCTGTGACCCAAGCATGACCATATAAAAATAACCATATAAACATATGGTTTCTACTTCGCGGATTTTCTTATTTCGCGGGTGGCTCTGGAATGCAACCCCCGCGATGGAGGAGGGATTACTGTATCTGTACATCGTTCTACAATTCAGCGCAATTTGCACAAAGAACATCTGTATGGCAAGGTGATGAGAAAGAAGCCCTTTCTGCACTCACGCCACAAACAGAGTCACTTGTTGTATGCAAATGCTCATTTAGACAAGCCAGATTCATTTTGGAACAAAGTGCTTTGGACTGATGAGACAAAAATTGAGTTATTTGGTCATAACAAAAAGCGCTTTGCATGGCAGAAGATGAACACCACATTCCAAGAAAAACACCTGCTACCTACTGTCAAATATGGTGGAGGTTCCATCATGCTGTGGGGCTGTGTGGCTAGTTCAGGGACTGGGGCCCTTGTTAAAATCGAGGGTCGGATGAATTCAACCCAATATCAACAAATTCTTCAGGATAATGTTCAAGCATCAGTCACAAAGTTGAAGATACGCAGGGGTTGGATATTCCAACAAGACAATGACCCAAAACACAGTTCGAAATCTACAAGAGCATTCATGGAGAGGGAGAAGTATAATGATTCTGCAATGGCCGTCACAGTCCCCTAACTTGAATATCATCGAAAATCTATGGGATGACTTGAAGCAGGCTGTCCATGCTTGGCAGCCATCAAATTTAACTGAACTGGAGAGATTTTGTATGGAAGAATGGTCAAAAATACCTCTATCCAGAATCCAGACACTCATCAAAGGCTATAGGCGGCGTCTAGAGGCTGTTAAATTTGCAAAAGGAGGCTCAACTAAGTACTGATGTAATATCTCTGTTGGGGTGCCCAAATTTATGCACCTGTCTAATTTTGTTATGATGCATATTGCATATTTTCTGTTAATCCAATAAACTTAATGTCACTGCTGAAATACTACTGTTTCCATAAGGCATGTCATATATTAAAAGGAAGTTGCTACTTTGAAAGCTCAGCCAATGATAAACAAAAATCCAAAGAATTAAGAGGGGTTCTCAAACTTTTTCATATGACTGTATATGGAGCTTCACTGTGTGACAGAGCATTCTTATGAAGAATAAAACCTTTTCATTTTTATGAAGTTTTTGTGTTTGCCCATTAATCTAGCCAGGATTTGGCAATATATCCCCCTCTAGTGGTAATTATTGGAAGTGCTTTTGCAACTTTTTGGACTTGTGTGCCTTGGTACTCCTAGTCATTACAAGTTTCAGGTAAATTCATCAGCACGAGTCTGCATCTGAAGTGTCTGCTTTATATATAATCTTTGATGGCTGAAGATTTACATCCATACTACTAATGATTCACTAATCGTAAAACACAGCCCACCTCTGAACTTTGATGGGTGAAAATGGAAATTTACATGTTGTGTGTGGTGTGACTGAAATAAATAAACAAATATTATTTGTTCTTTAAAATGATGTATTTTTAACTTCTTGTACAGCTATTTGAGCTACATGTTTTGTATAGAAATAAATGTTGCTGTTGTAGGGGGCTACTCAGAGGCAGTGTTACTGCCATAGTCAGGTGTGGAGTGATGTATTATTTTATGCACTGTGAGGCAGCAGTTCTCCGGTTCAGTCCTGGAAGCCCCCCAAAACCACAGGTTTTCATTCCAACCAGTTTCTTCTTTTAATTGGACTCTTCTGTTAATTAAACAAGATGTTACCTCCCACTTTGTGTTTTTAGTATCAATTCAGAAATTATAAACTGATTATCTCTTCAACTGAATGAAGCAGGAATTTAGATGCAAGCAACTTTTCTTTATTAGATTTTTGGTGTTTTGATGTTTTTTAATTTTCCAGTTATTTATGGCATTATTTACTTATAAACACACAAATGGGTAACAGTAAAATGGCCAGCACTGCTTGCTCTGGTGACTACTATGGTTGTTAATAACTGTCAGTATTCAGGAGGAATTAAGTGAGCAAACCCCATGGAAAATGTGAATTAAAAAGAAAATGACTGAGTTAACTATTGAAAGATACTGCAAAAAATAGAAATACAGTGCATCCAGAAAGTATTCACAGCGCATCACTTTCTCCACTTTTTGTTATGTTACAGCCTTATTCCAAAATGGATTAAATTCATTTTTTTCCTCAGAATTATGCACACAACACCCCATAATGACAATGTGAAAAAAGTTTATTTGAGGTTTTTGCAAATTTATTAAAAATAAAAAAACTGAGAAATCCCATGTACATAAGTATTCACAGCCTTTGCTCAATACTTTGTCGATGCACCTTTGGCAACAATTACAGCCTCGAGTCTTGTTGAATACGATGGTACAACCTTGGCACACCTATCCTTGGCCAGTTTCGCCCATTCCTCTTTGCAGCACCTCTCAAGCTCCATCAGGTTGGATGGGAAGCGTCGGTGCACAGCCATTTTAAGATCTCTCCAGAGATGTTCAATCGGATTCAAGTTTGGGCTCTGGCTGGGCCACTCAAGGACATTCACAGAGTTGTCCTGAAGCCACTCCTTTGATATCTTGGCTGTGTGCTTAGGGTCGTTGTCCTGCTGAAAGATAAACCGTCGCCCCAGTCTGAGGTCAAGAGCGCTCTGGAGCAGGTTTTCATCCAAGATGTCTCTGTACATTGCTGCAGTCATCTTTCCCTTTATCCTGACTAGTCTCCCAGTCCCTGCCGCTGAAAAACATCCCCACAGCATGATCCTGCCACCACCATGCTTCACTGTAGGGATGGTGCCTGGTTTCCTTCAAACGTGACGCCTGGCATTCACACCAAAGAGTTCAATCTTTGTCTCATCAGACCAGAGAATTTTCTTTCTCATGGTCTGAGAGTCATTCAGGTGCCTTTTGGCAAACTCCAGGCGGGCTGCCATGTGCCTTTTGCTAAGGAGTGGCTTCTGTCTGGCCACTCTACCATATAGGCCTGATTGGTGGTTTGCTGCAGAGATGGTTGTCCTTCTGGAAGGTTCTCCTCTCTCCACAGTGGACCTCTGGAGCTCTGACAGAGTGACCATCCCTGACTAAGACCCTTCTCCCCCGATCGCTCAGTTTAGATGGCCGGCCAGCTCTAGGAAGAGTCCTGGTGGTTTCGAACTTCTTCCACTTACGGATGATGGAGGCCACTGTGCTCATTGCGACCTTCAAAGCAGCAGAAATTTTTCTGTAACCTTCCCCAGATTTGTGCCTTGAGACAATCCTGTCTCGGAGGTCTACAGACAATTCCTTTGACTTCATGCTTGGTTTGTGCTCTGACATGAACTGTCAACTGTGGGACCTTATATAGACAGGTGTGTGCCTTTCCAAATCATGTCCAATCAACTGAATTTACCACAGGTGGACTCCAATGAAGCTGCAGAAACATCTCAAGGATGATCAGGGGAAACAGGATGCACCTCAGCTCAATTTCGAGCTTCACGGCAAAGGCTGTGAATACTTATGTAAATGTGATTTCTCAATTTTTTTATTTTTAATAAATTTGCAAAAAGCTCAAGTAAACTTTTTTTCATGTTGTCATTATGGGGTGTTGTGTGTAGAATTCTGAGGAAAAAAATGAATTTAATCCATTTTGGAATAAGGATGTAACATAACAAAATGTGTAAAAAGTGATGCGCTGTGAATACTTTCCGGATGCACTGTATTCCTTAATTTTGTATAACTAAATATACTTTTCTGAATACAAAATAAGATACATAAAAAGACAGGTAATTAAACTATGGGATCGATTAAAGGTAAAAATGACTTACTCAAGGTGAAGCTGGCTGGATCAAAAACCTGCAGCCATAGGTTCCCCCAGGACTGAACCTGAAAAGTGCAAGTAGAAAGGCCTAACAGTTAAGGCAAGCAGAGGTGTTATGGGGGTAGTTTTCATTTTTAACGTTCTTAAGAGTTTATGCTTTTGTCCATCTGCAAGGTCAGTCTGTGCTTGTTTACCAGAGAAGACTGGTTTTTCACTTATATTGCTGGTTAAAGTTGACTTCTTGGCCTTACACCCATCATTTGTTGCTGTTATTTAATGATTTGTGAGACAGGCTTTCATTAGAGCGTACATTCACTTGTGCTTTCTGCATGTGTTTATGACTCTTGTGTTTACTGCATGATACAGACATTTGGACCACCAAATGCTGAAGCTGTTGAGGAGCCTTGCTAGCAATGCATGTCTTCCAAGCTGGAGGAAGACTTGGTCCATTTATCTGCTTTCATTTCCTTGGGCAGCCTGATTAACAGATGTAATGAGTTAACCCGAAAGATATTCAATGATAGTGCAGAAAGAACTACAGCCACCAGGTGGCACCATCATGTGCAAACAATACAGTAATCCCTCACTTATCGCGGGAGATAGGTTCCAAGGCCGACCGCGATAACTGAATTTCCGCGAAGTAGGGACACCATATTTATTTAATTATGTAACGTGTATTTGGACGTTTTTAAACCCTCCCTGTATTGTTAACAACCCACCCTTTACTCTATTAATAACAGGGACAACTGCTAAGCAATATGAAATCGGTAGATAAGTTTACACTTATTGTATAGCGAAGTACACGTAGCAGCTTGTAGGCGGTCATGACGTCGTCGACCTTGTTGCAAAGATTCCTAAAGCAGATTCCATCCAGACTACTGCCTTATCACGTCCACTTGCAACTCGTTTTGCACCCTGGTTAAAGGACACTGCGGCTGTAGATCTTATATGCTTTTCCTCCTTTTTAAATAAAAAGAATCGTGGACTCATTTATGCTGTAATGGTGTCTGCAGCGGTGTGGCTGTTCTTTTCCTTCAACATATCCAAAACGTTTACCTTTTCTGCAATCATTTGCATCTGTTGGCGCTTGGACACGGCCCCTGAAGCAATAGCACGTTAATGCTGAATGAGTGAGATGAGACTTCCTGGTTAATGCAACACTCCATCGCTGAGCCAATCAGCAGCACACAGGAACTTAACTGCGTGCTCTGATTGGGTAGCTTCTCAGCTATCCGCCAATAGCATCTCTTGTATGAAATCAATTGGGCAAACCAACTGAGGAAGCAAGTACCAGAAGTAAAAATCCGCGTTATATATTTAGATATGCTTACATATAAAATCCGCAAAGTCGTGAATCCGCGAAAAGTGAACCGCGAAGTGGCGAGGGATTACTGTACACACAATTTCAACACAGAATGTCTCATATAACTGAGTTTCACCTCATACAAAATGGATGTTATGACTGATGTGGTTCATTACATTTTGTTCCTGAAGAGCTATGACTAAGATATGCATCTAGTTTGGGGTTTACTTCAATTCTGACCTTTGGTTTTTTTAGCATTATTTTCAACTCCAGCTTGGAGGCGTCCATTTCTTGCAGGTTTGTTGTAGCAGTTTCTATGGCGTTGCTGGTGTTCAGGGTCACAGGGTCTTTAAGGTTCAGGGGTATAAAGGTCAGCTCTATACACCTCTTGGTATCTGAAATTGGATAAACACAGTGCAGGTATTGGATTCTTGCAACAAAAACTTTTCTTGTTTAACAAATATGCCTTTTGGTATTACGATCTTTGATATTCAATGAACTTGTCAATAAATTGTTTAGATATTTAGTAACAACTTCAGCTTGAAATCTCAACTATGTCTAATCCTTTATATTAAACAATTCTCAATGCCTCTTTCTGTCAGCACAATGGAGTGTAAAATCCTCCAAGTATATCCCACAACTAAACTGGTCTCTTGTTTTACACCATTTATGAGCCATGGCTGCTCCGCTTACAACTAAGGAAAGCATCTTATTAAAAGAAGAGTAATATTCAACATTGACAGACACGCATAGCACGACATAACATCTCTATTGATCGTAATAGCTGATATACAGTTGATGTGTGAAACTTTTTGTTATAAATGAATGTAAAATAAATAGAAGCCAGTGTGAAAAAGAGTTAAAGAGCCAAATGAATCTCCATTTAACAGCTGGCCGTTAGGCTAGAAAGGACAAGAAGCCACTCTGATGTGCCTTCAAGCTTAGTTTGGTTGCAAGTAAACAATGACATCCTGTTGAGTTGATATTTTATTGCAGAATACTGATAGGGGTGGAGTCAGAGGCGGGGCTAGAATCATGGTCAGGGTTATTCCTCTTGGTCTTTGCTGTTACATTTTGGAGTAGAAAAGGAAGACACATTAGTGGCCAGGCAGCATCTGAACCCTGTATTTGTAAAATCAATCGCCATGAAAGGCTGACATAGCTGGAGCTACTGAGCAGAAAAACAGAAAACTGTATGAACAGGAGGTTGAGGAGCATTTGCTGTGGAGGAGTTTACTAATTGATATCAGTTTCTGTGGCGGTATCAGTCTAGCTCTTATAATTCTTATAAATTTGTCTTTTTTATTCGTGTTACCTTTTTTGCCGTTGACTCCAAATCCACGTTCAATAAATGGTGAGTGAGTTTTGCCACATTTTCAGTTTGGCAACTCAATTAATCAATTAAGGTGCTTCTTTTCATTTAGTGTCCTTTTTAGTTTTTTCTGTTTTCTTCAGCATTCACATGCACTACATGACTCAGGTCAAGTAGAAGTGAGATCGGTAAGACAGAATCTGCTGTTTAATCAATAGGATGTGTGTGTACCTGTTTTCTTTTTTTTTTTTTTGTTTTTCTTCGTAATGATTATTTACTTGGCAGACCTCCACTGGTTTTAAACACACGCTCTGAACAGGCTGAACTGGTCCTCTGTTTCTAGCAGATTGATATACAATGTAGTTCTCCATTAAGGTGTGATTCACAGCCAGAGCTTAGTTTACTTAAAATCCGTTAAGAGCAAATGAACTGTGGTGTAGTCAATGCATGACAGTCACCAGTGCCAGCATTAGGGGTGAAGTGACAAGGCGGCACTTTAGTCAGGGCGACA